>NC_083471.1:9203432-9361331 GCF_030014155.1 Tachysurus vachellii | reverse complement strand
CAGCTATATTTAGGGCCTGAGCACCGAATGGTGCGAAGCCCTATTGTTTTTCCTCGGGAGTATTATTATTTTTTTTTTTTTATTTATTTATTTTTTTTTTTTTTTTTTTTTTTTTTCCCACACATTGGCCAATTGGGGTCCCTTAACATGCTCGAAAACTCTTGAAATTTGGCACACACGTCAGAGTCGCGCGACACTAGGATTGGACAAAGGTTGGAATACGGGCGTGGCAGGGGGGCTCTGTAGCGCCCCCTGTAATGCAAAAACAAACATTGGTGCACAGATCGGGCAATTATGTACGCACATGTACGAGAGTTGGTACGCATATAGATCTCATCGACCCGAACAACTTTCGCGCTCTAAACTATGAGCTCCGCCCAACAGGAAGTCGGCCATTTTGGATTGTTTTATAAGTGCATGCGGTGAACTTTTAAATACTCCTCCTAGGGAATTCATGCGATTGACATCAAACGTTGTGAACATGATGCCAAGACATTGCACTTGCTAAATTGCGAAGGGATTTTTGATATCTCGAACGGTGCTGCCATGGCGAGGCGACAAAGTTATGGCGAATTCAGAGAAACAGGAAGTGTCTAATATCTAAAGCAAAAAATGTCTTATTGGGATGACACGCGGTGTGTATGTTCGGCCAAGGATTCCGATCGCATCGATGTGCTTATTGTGAATCTCGGACATAGCGCCACCAACAGGCGCCAGGAAGTGTGTCAGTCACAACAGTTGCATGTGGTGAACTTTTAAATACTCCTCCTAGGGAATTCATGCGATTGACACCAAAAGTGGTGAACATGATGCCAAGACATTGCACTTGCTAAATTGCGAAGGGATTTTTGATATCTCGAACGGTGCTGCCATGGCGAGGCGACAAAGTTATGGCGAATTCAGAGAAACAGAAAGTGTCTAATATCTAAAGCAAAAAATGTCTTATTGTGATGACACGCGGTGTGTATGTTCGGCCAAGGATTCCGATCGCATCGATGTGCTTATTGTGAGTCCCGGGTATAGCGCCACCAACAGGCCCCAGGAAGTGTGTCAGTCACAAAGGTGGATTTTTTCACAGTTGCATGCAATGAACTTTTAAATACTCCTCCTAGAGGATTCATGCGATTGACACCAAAAGTGGTGAACATGATGCCGAGACATTGCACTTGCTAAATTGCGAAGTGAGTTTCGATATCTCGAACGGTGCTGCCATGGCGAGGCGACAAAATTATGGCGAATTCAGAGAAACAGAAAGTGTCTAATATCTAAAGCAAAAAATGTCTTATTGTGATGACACGCGGTGTGTATGTTCGGCCAAGGATTCCGATCGCATCTATGTGCTTATTGTGAGTCCCAGGTATAGCGCCACCAACAGGCCCCAGGAAGTGTGTCAGTCACAAAGGTGGATTTTTTGTCAGCTTCATGCAGTAAACTTTTAAATACTCCTCCTAGGGGATTCATGCAATTGAGACCAGACTTGGCCAACATGGTGCAGAGATATTGCAGATGCGAAATTGCGAACGGATTTTTGATATCTCAAACACTGTTCTCATGGTAACGTGTCAAACTTTACTTTCTTTTTCAGGCATATTTAAGTCTTTTGGCGTGCTTAGATTAACTTGAAATTTGACACATACATCACATTTGTCGGCTGTTAAGTGTGGACAAAAAGGTCAGACAAAGGTGTGTCTCTTAAGTGGCTCACTAGCGCCCCCGTTTGTCTAAAATGTGGGGTTTCATTTACCTACAGTCCCCAAATGGGTCAGTAACAACATAAAATTGTCCACTGATATTTACCCACTTGATGCACTTGCCCACCGTGCATTGTTTTCTGGAAGGCACCGTATAGCGATGAACAAACGTGCGAAGGCCCGTCATCGCTGCTTGCAGCTATATTTAGGGCCTGAGCACCGAATGGTGCGAAGCCCTATTGTTTTTCCTCGGGAGTATTATTTTTTTTTTTTTTTTTTTTTTTTTTTTTTTTTTTTTTTTTTTATTTTTTCCCACACATTGGCCAATTGGGGTCCCTTAACATGCTCGAAAACTCTGGAAATTTGGCACACACGTCAGAGACGTGCGACGCCAGACTCGGGTAAAGGCTGGAATACGGGCGTGGCAGGGGGGCTCTGTAGCGCCCCCTGTAATGCAAAAACAAACATTGGTATACAGATCGGGGAATTATGTACGCACATGTACGAGAGTTGGTACGCATATAGATCTCATCAAGCCGAACAACTTTCACACTCTAAACTATGAGCTCCGCCCAACAGGAAGTCGGCCATTTTGGATTGTTTTATAAGTGCGTGCGGTGAACTTTTAAATACTCCTCCTAGGGAATTCATGCGATTGACATCAAACGTGGTGAACATGATGCCGAGACATTGCACTTGCTAAATTGCGAAGGGATTTTTGATATCTCAAACGGTGCTGCCATGGTGAGGCGACAAATTTATGGCGGATTCAGAGAAACAGGAAGTGTCTAATATCTAAAGCAAAAAATGTCTTATTGGGATGACACGCGGTGTGTATGTTTGGCCAAGGATTCCGATCGCATCGATGTGCCTATTGTGAATCTCGGACATAGCGCCACCAACAGGCACCAGGAAGTGTGTCAGTCACAACAGTTGCATGTGGTGAACTTTTAAATACTCCTCCTAGGGAATTCATGCGATTGACATCAAACGTTGTGAACATGATGCCGAGACATTGCACTTGCTAAATTGCGAAGGGATTTTTGATATCTCGAACGGTGCTGCCATGGCGAGACGACAAACTTATGGCGAATTCAGAGAAACAGAAAGTGTCTAATATCTAAAGCAAAAAATGTCTTATTGGCCAAGGATTCCGATCGCATCGATGTGCTTATTGTGAGTTCCAGGTATAGCGCCACAACAGGCCCCAGGAAGTGTGTCAGTCACAAAGGTGGATTTTTTGTCAGCTGCATGCGGTAAACTTTTAAATACTCCTCCTAGGGGATTCATGCAATTGAGACCAGACTTGGCCACCATGACGCAGAGATATTACAGATGCAAAATTGGGAACGGATTTTTGATATCTCAAACACTGTTGCCATGGCATCGTGTCAAAGTTTACTTTTATTTCAGGCATATTTAAGGCTTTTGGCGTGCTTAGATTAACTTGAAATTTGACACATACATCACATTTGTCGGCTGTTAAGTGTGGACAAAAAGGTCAGACAAAGGTGTGTCTCTTAAGTGGCTCACTAGCGCCCCCATTTGTCTAAAATGTGGGGTTTCATTTACCTACAGTCCCCAAATGGGTCAGTAACAACATAAAATAGTCCACTGATATTTACCCACTTGATGCACTTGAACACCGTGCATTGTTTTCTGGAAGGCACCGTATAGCGATGAACAAACGTGCGAAGGCCCGTTATCGCTGCTTGCAGCTATATATATTTTTTTCCCCACACATTGGCCAATTGGGGTCCCTTAACATGCTCGAAAACTCTTGAAATTTGGCACACACGTCAGAGTCGCGCGACACTAGGCTTGGGCAAAGGCTGGAATACGGGCATGGCAAGGGGGCTCTGTAGCGCCCCCTGTAATGCAAAAACAAACATTGGTGCACATATCGGGCAATTATGTACGCACATGTACGAGAGTTGGTACGCATATAGATCTCATCGACCCGAACAACTTTCGCGCTCTAAACTATGAGCTCCGCCCAACAGGAAGTCGGCCATTTTGGATTGTTTTATAAGTGCATGTGGTGAACCTTTAAATACTCCTCCTAGGGAATTCATGCGATTGACACCAAAAGTGGTCAACATGATGCCGAGACATTGCACTTGCTAAATTGCGAAGGGATTTTTGATATCTCGAACGGTGCTGCCATGGCGAGGCGACAAAGTTATGGCGAATTCAGAGAAACAGAAAGTGTCTAATATCTAAAGCAAAAAATGTCTTATTGTGATGACACGTGGTGTGTATGTTCGGACAAGGATTCCGATCGCATCGATGTGCTTATTGTGAGTCCCGGGTATAGCGCCACCAACAGGCACCAGGAAGTGTGTCAGTCACAACAGTTGCATGTGGTAAACTTTTAAATACTCCTCCTAGGGGATTCATGCAATTGAGACCAGACTTGGCCACCATGACGCAGAGATATTGGAGATGCGAAATTGCGAACAGATTTTTGATATCTCAAACACTGTTGCCATGGCATTGTGTCAAAGTTTACTTTTATTTCAGGCATATTTGAGGCTTTTGGCATGCTTAGATTAACTTGAAATTTGACACATACATCACATTTGTTGGCTGTTAAATGTGGACAAAAAGGTCAGACAAAGGTGTGTCTCTTAAGTGGCTCACTAGCGCCCCCGTTTGTCTAAAATGTGGGGTTTCATTTACCTACAGTCCCCAAATGGGTCAGTAACAACATAAAATAGTCCACTGATATTTACCCACTTGATGCACTTGCCCACCGTGCATTGTTTTCTGGGAGGCACCGTTTAGCGATAAAAAAACCGTGTGAGGGCCCGCCATCGTTGCTTGCAGCTATATTTATTCATTTTTTTTGCTCTTATTTTTTTTTAATTCTATTTTATTTTATTTATTTATTTATTTTTACTTTACTGTATGACAATAAACACTTTGAACTTGAACTTGTCTTGTCCTGCACTGTTTGCACCAGGTTGCACAGTTGCCCTTTATGTATCTAGGACTACTTACTAAGTCCTTAGCTCTGTCTTTGTTTTATGTAGCACCATGGTCCTGGAGAAACATTGTCTCATTTCACTGTGTACTGCAACAGCTATATATGGTTGAAATGACAATAAAAGCTTCTTGACTTGATTATGTCTCTGTTTTAGTGCAGTTTGGGGATTTAATATCAGTTGAGTTATGAGTTAAATATCATGTGAATTTGTATATGTGGACAGATTATTACTGAAAAGGCTGAAGGAGGATTTTTTTTCTTGGCTTCTTAAGACTTTTGAATGATGTTGCAGATGCGGTTTTTGTCCTTTAGGGGGCAGTGAGGCCAAGATGATTCCTGTACAAACCAAATTCTAAAGTCTGAACTTAAATTGGACCAAAGAGTTTTATATTTATTTTATTTTCCCCTCTATGTATCATCATTTCCAATAGCACTATCTGGGTAAGATTTAACACAACAACCAATGAAAAAAAAACATTCATTAGAGAGGGTATTTTCGATAATCGGTTTGAACAAAACCTCAACACGAAACAGCTTGTCTCTGGACGGGACATTATCCTCAATCACAGGGGCGTAGCCATCATTTAAAAAGTGGGGGGACAAAATGTCTAGTGTTATCTGTTTTTTTTTCCAGTTAACCCTTGTGTAAATGACAGGTTTTATTTTTAATCATGATTTTTTTAATCATGCTTTATATGCGTTATGATTATATATGATTATAAAACAGAAAGAAAGAAATAGAACAGCTTTCCACTGGGACAGTATCCTTAAAAGGACATCTTTGTACCTTATTTACCTGCTCCTTATTATTAAAATGACATCTTTAATGTCACTATTCGTCGTCCTCGTCTCTGTCGTGTACATACAGTGACACATACTTGATATTATGTAGAATTGGCAGAGTTAAACATGCTGTAAAATCTCAGTTCAACATTATCTTTATTCTTATTTGAAGGGTTTTGATAACACACTTGTTAAAACAAAAGACGTTATAAAAGAGTTTATATAACGTGTGTCAAAGCAGCTATTTTTCCTTATAATCCTTTAAATTAAAACTTGCTAATTATTCAACAAGAGCAACAGGCAGAGTTACTAAACATTGTGCAACACAATTCAGATACCATATGCCAACTTACATTGCTTGACATTTTTATAAAAAAGGAGTGAAGCGTTTTTTGCCGCTTTGAGCTCATCGTAACCGAATGCCGGACCGCAGGTGCGACTCGAGCTACAGTACTGGGGGCGCGTGATGATGACGTGACAAGTGAGTGACTGATTGCCGTGAACGTCATGTATAGACTCTTAAAAGAGTCTAAATCTTAAACTTTCTTGTCTCTTTGAATTTTAAATCGCTCTGCATTTATATACATTTCTCCATTAAAACCTCAACGTGTGGAGAACACAACTCTCCACTAAAAAAGTGAGGGGGACGAATTTACTTTTTATAAAAAGTGCCCCGAGTAATCTATGCCCCTGGTTCCACCCATGTCATGTGGTTGGGTTTAATTCATGTAAAATATCATTTTAGGGAATGTGTGAATACGTCATGATTTCCTCATATGAACACTGTATGAGCTTCTGTAACTTAAATACTGGATAAGTCAGTATCCACACACACACACACACACACACACACACACACACACACACACACACACACACACAGATATATCTAGATATCAAAAGACAAAGTTACAGAAAATAGAAATTTTATTTTGCTTAAAAACAATCCATCATACAAAAAGCACCTAAACATGTACACATGGATAAAAAACCTACAAAAACCATGCTGAAACCTAAAAAAACACAAATACACATTTCTCCTGTTTCATTATGACTTGTAACTCTTTCCAATCCTGAATTTTACAAAATCGAACAGTATTTTCATCACATTCTATAATCACACAGTCATGTTTGAAAACTTTTTAAAGTCGTTAAAGTCGTAATGTTGTTCGTGTTACACACTGTTTGACTGGACATATAACTACACATTAAATAAAATTAATCAAACTGTACAGGTCTTAGGCTGATTAAATGGCTGAAAAATTGCACAAGATAATGATGAGTAAAATGAAGTATAAAGGAACTTTATGACTTGGGGTTGTTTTTCAGTCACATTGTGTCAAAAATGGTAGGTAAGGACCCAAATGCAGAACACAGGTGTTTCAGAACCATGTGTAGGCAGCCTCCTGGTCACATAAACCCCGGAAGTGAAAATCTAAGATGGCCGCTGACCCATAAATGAGCCTCATGAACCGGGAAATATAGGGAGAAGTGCATTAACCCTTAATCATCTGGCTTCTTACAATTAACACCGAGACATTATAGAAATCAATGTGTGCATTAACCCAGGGCTCTCAAGTTTTGAAGACAGGCAAGCACAGCCCGGTTCCTGCCGGGTTCCATAGAGACAGCTGTGTGGACTGGTACATTTTTGGTGCTGCGGCATATTAAATATATGATAAATAGTCAAAATGTTTTTCTGCGTGAGAAATACGATGTGTGACGGGAGAGCGTGAGAAAAGACCGAAATGCGTGACTGTCACTCTGTTAACCCTTAGTCACAGTGTGCATTAACCATTAATCATGGCTTCTCACAATTAATACGGAGACATAGAATTTTACCAACAGCTAGCAGCAGCAATAATCAGAAAACATTCCAGAGCAGTTAGAACATTGGTTGTGTTTTCTGGATGGTGCAGCACGTGGCCATGTCTGTGGGCTGAGGTACATGCTGTGATACTCACTGGGTAACAGACTGGTGATTGTGTTGTGGTAGAACTGTATTCTCATTATTTATCCAGTGTTCTATGAGCTTGTCCAGTTCTGGCCTTCTCAAACTCCACCACTGGCTGATTGTATACTGCTCCAAGTCCTGCCTGTGCTGTACAACTGCCTCCATTTCTTCCTTTTTCTTCAGCAACATTTCCACCACTGTGATGTTATTTAGGTTTGGCAAGCTCAGAGATTTTCTCTTTGATTCAGGTTTGTAGAGCTGTATGAGATTCTCCATTTCTAACATCTTCCTGAGCAATGGTCCTGCATCGCTGAAAGATCTCTGTCGGCTTCTCAGCTCTGTCACAGAACCATTTAGTTTGATCTGTAAAATACAAACTCCTGTTCAGTGTGTGTTCAGTTGATTCTTAAATATTTTTAAACATCTCTTAAAGATTTGATGATGAAACAGTTAGCTCTGTTCACACACATGCACATGCACACACTCACACACAGACACACAACCCTACAGTGCAGCACATCTTCATTACTTACAGTTTCCTCCAGCTCTGCTTTTTCCTTTTTAAGACGCTGTACAAGATGATTCATCACTACAATCACTACGATAATAAATGTGATCAGCAACAGAACTACAATCACTCCAATCCACCAAAGACTCCCTGGCTCCTTCTCTGTTTCCAGCTTGACCACTATAACTCACACACATGCACACACACAAGTGGTGTGACCTTAAAGGTACATGAGGTATGATATTTCAAATTTTTCAGGGTTAGGTATCTAGCGGTTATACCACTAATTTATTAGGCCACAATAACACTCATTGTATAAGCTGTTAGACGTACCGTTCACAGTGAGTGTGTATATATGAATGACTTCCTCATTCTTCCTGTCCCGGATAGAGTAGGTACCACTATCAGTCATGTTCACGTCTCTCAGTGTAATGTTTGGGTAACTGAGTGATGCTCTGTGTGTGTATTCAGGTTGACACTGTAGTGAGCGTTGAGTCACTGTACAGATCTGAGCACCGTATAAATCAGCTGAATCTCTGGCTTTATACATCACCTCCACTGGCTCTGGTATGGGCAAATCCATCACCAGAGCTTCACCAGGGTTTAACTGAACTAATGATGTCAAAGCTAAAATACAGAATAAAAGAAGGAAATTAAAGTGCAAGTAAATATACAAAAAAACTAAACTCTGAATGGTTGACAGTCAGGAGAACTTACTTTCAATGATGAGACGCACATCACAGGCATCTACACCATCACACACACATGTGTATAAGGCACGATTACTGTAGTCTACCGCAGTGATGGTGAGAAGAATCTTTCCCTTCAGGTACTGATCATGAGACAGTTCATATCCCTTCTCTGACCAGCACTTTGTCTTATTACACTGTGCCAGTTTATTGCCTGGATTATGGAACATGGCCCATGTGACAACACCAGGACATTTGTAATTGCATGATAGTGTAGCAGACTGATGAAGTTTTGCTGTTACAGAATTGGAGGCCAGTGTATTTGCTGAAAGAGACATAAACACATTCATCAGTCTTATTCTGAGAGATCAAACTCCTGAGCTAACACAACAGAAAAACTACAGCAGAAAACAAATAAATGACTAAAATATATTTTATTATTAGGAGGTTAAAAAAACCTCATATAGTAATTGGTTCTAAAACTTGATTTAATACTAGTTTAAGAGTATGGAAAAGTAAGGCTTTATTAAAGGTTAACATCAACGTCTGATCTCACTAATACACTTGTAGCTGAATAATCAAAAATACACATCATACTAGTGGTGACTGTCAGGAGGAACAGGACACTGTAATGAATGCTGCAGGCATGTCTCATGGTGGAGGAGACACAACACTGAGTGGAGTAAACCAGCAGAGGGATGCTGTAATGAAGGAGAAGGAACAGGACGGTTCTGATGGAGACCGGAACAGAGGACCAGAATGTAAATCAACTCCACACTGCATTACTGTATACCACAGCATTCTGACACAACGTTAGTAATATGTGGTTGACAAATATGAACACACATGAAGAGCATAACATTTCCATCGAAAACTAACGTTTAATGGTAATGTTTTAACTATGGAGTACTTAAAATTTATAGAATTACATTTTAATTCATAGTCTATAAAATCAGCAATAATCAAAGTTAAACAAATCAAAATAATTAGATATAATTTTGACCATTTGGATTTTATATTAATTAAAAAGTTAAAAGTATCTCTGCAATAAGTAAAGAGCTCAAATGTATAAGGAATAAAAATATTAGGTCAGATTTACTACATGTGCATTGCATTAGATTAATTAAACATCATGTATGATGATTACTAACTCAGTGAATTAAAGGTTTTTCCTCCCATATGAAATATTTCCCCATATCATTGTATCCCAGCTGATGTGGAGATGTTAACTCCATGCTCATGTTCACTCTGTTTGACTCACTGATCATTTCAGTGTCAGAACAAGACTCATTATTTTCATGGACATTTTCAGAGCTGTTTCTCAAAACAGACTGTAATTAAATCGTGTAAATGATATCAAACACATAAACATGAACTCCTAAAATGTTGTACTTTATGTAAGTATTTATTGTTTATTTAAGTGTTTACAGTGTACAGTACACATTCCAGGTACTTGACCAAACCCGGAAGTGCCGCTACTCAATCATACTGTTTATGTGTCAGTGTTGGACTTGTTATAAACACAGTATAAATATCATTACAGCTCCTCCTCCTCTTTACCTGCCCTTTACATTGTCAATAACAATATGATTGTACTAAAAACGTTTCTCTAACACGTATGATAAGACATTTATTGTGCTAATTTGTGTTGTTTATATTCTGAGCCGCCATTTTAAACCTCATCGTCTTCACCGCAGATTTTCACACCACACTACGAGTTCACTACAGTGAATTAACACGTGAAACACAGCTCACTGCTTTAAGCTGCAGTCTTTTTCTATATCATTGTAATATGTGTAATAAACTCACCGTGTAAACTTCACATTCCTGACGTTTCTTTCCGCTTTGCTCTCGCGCTGGAGCCTCGTCCACACTTTCGGTTTCCTTTTGTCTCGTGACTCTCGTGACGTCATCGCTAATCCCTGCGACTACACGATGACGTTTCTGGTTATATTTCCATACAAAGCTTGGAAACCCTCATCATCATCATTCAGCCGTTAAAATATTATATACTTGTTTGCACTTAATTACACAGTTTCAACATGTTTCAGGTTATTTAACAGCAGAGGAAAAGTTTGAAGTGTCTGATCTGATCTTCAAACGACGTCATGTTAAGGATAAATGTTTATTGCACTGAATTAAAGTGTGTATTATTGCAGTATTATTGCATTATTGTGTATTATTGAAGGCTGTGAACAAAGTCAGATAAATAATCAGCTGCATATTAGGTGTAGATGATCACTTGCTCCCTGCTCCCTCCTCATGGACCCCTCATTCCTTCCACGACAAAAACTGGACCACAATTTCAATCTCAATACATGATTAGAGTCATGGTTCAGTTCAGTTACATTTGTACAGCAGTTTTAACAATAAACATTTGCATAAAGCAGCTTTACAGAATCCTGGGTGATTGTGATTCATTTCAGTATACAGATGTGGAAGAGGAAATACAAACACAATTCACATGTTCACAGAAGGTTCAGTACGAGAAAATGTATTTACACTTGATACAAATTGAATAAAAAAAATCTTTTTCGTTGTAAAACTTTAATACCAACAACAATGAAACAAAACACATTATAGTAATAAGAATAAATTCAGAATTATTTCTTCTCTCCAAGACAGCATAGAAACACTGGAGATAGCAGGAATTGTTTAGAAATGTAATACTGTAAGAAATCTTTTGCTTGATTTAGTTAAAACACATGCTCAGATGCTTTCTGTGAGTTTGAATTGTTATCTTTAGGTGTGGATCTAACATGATCTTTTTGGCAGTTAACTGATTAAATGACCTCTCCTGTTTACTGTTACCCGTTTACTAAAATGTGTTCAGCTGCAGATTCTCTTGTGCCAGAAAACTCAGTGTGTTTACTTGAAGGTTTTAATTGTGTTGTTTCATTTAAAAAAATAATTGACATGAATACATTAAATACATGAATACATACAATTGGGATATTTTTTAATTCTCTTAACTCCATTATTGTGTAGTTAACATTAGCATTTTAACTGTATTGGAACTGTAAGAAACTGTGATTCAGAACAGTATATACACAGTACAGATTTTCTTTTATTTATTAATTGTATTCTTTCAAAGGGTACATCAGTTATATGTACATATGGATTAGGCAAAGCAACAGAACACAAAAAACAGAAACAAAAACAAAAAAACAGACGACAGTATACAACAACTTGAGGTAAGGGAGAATCAGTAATGAACCAAATAAAGGACACATTGGTATCTGCTCCCCCCGACACACACACACACACACACAAACACACATGCTTAGTTATTTATTAGCATTCATTTGTACTGGAGTAGTTCTGAGTCAAAGTAAAGATGTTAGCTAATGGTATTTGAGAATGTAGCTGTACAATAATCACCTAAACATTTACACATATACTGTAGTTGTACAACACCCAGGCCACTGACATGGATAGGAAACTGTTAAAAACATATATATGTATAAATACATATAAATACACATTAAATAAAGTGAATAAAACTGAGCAGGTCTCAGGCTGATTAAATATCTTCAGCTTTCATCAGTAAACACTTGAGTATCAGCTGAATAACTCACAAGATAATGATGGGTGAAATGAAGTACTGTATATAAGAACTTTATGACTTGGTGCTGTTTTTCCAGTCACAGTATGTATTAACCCTCAATAAACTGGCTTTGCACAATTAATACTGAGACATGATAGAAGTGTTTACAGCATACAACTTTAACCAGCTCGAAGCAGAAATAATCAGAAAACATACCAGAGCAGTTCATTGTTTGTGTTTTCTGGAATGTGCAGCCCGTGGCTATGCCTGTGGGCTGTGGAAGTCACTGTGATTCTCACAGAGAAACAGACCGGGGATAGTGAGGGTGTGACACTCTAGAGCTTTCTTACACCTGTTTGAGGTCCAGCTTGTTTCATAATTTCTCCAGTGCTCTATGAGCTTGTCTAGTTCTGGCCTTCTCAAACTCCACCACTGACTAATTGTGTCCTGCTCTGATTTCTGCCAGCTCTGTAAAACTGCCTCCATTTCTGCCTTTTTCATGGTCAACATTTCCACCACTGGGATGTCGTTCAGGTTTGGCCAGCTCAGAGATTTTCGCATTGATTCAGGTTTGTAGCACTGTATGAGCTTCTCTATCTCTACCATCTGCTTCAGCAATGGTCCTGTGTCACTGTTTGATCTCTGTCGGCTCCTCACCTCTGGCACAGTACCATTTAGTTTAAGCTGAAAAAATACAAACTTTTGTTCAGTGTGTTTTCAGATGTTTATGAAAGATTTTGTTAGCTGATCATCAGCATAACTGCACTAGCTGCATACACCATATCCAGAGGCTCCTATACAATGAAACTAACATTTTTGAACATATCTATTATTGTTATATTTTTTAAACCCCCCCCCCCCCCCCCCCCCGCACATACACAACCCTATAGTGCTGCATATTTTTATTACTTACAGTTTCCTCCAACTCTGCTTTTTCCTGCTTAAGACACTGTACAAGATGATTCATCACCACAATAACTACAATAATAATTAGGATCAGGAACAGCAACACTCCCACCATCACTCCAATCATCCAGTGCCTCCCAGACTCTGCCCCATTCCTAATTATTTTATTCCCAGACTCTGCCCCATTCCAACCAGAATTAATTTTTTGCTTATCAGTGAATTATCTGTCTATGATGGGCAGGAATCAGTTTCAGGCTGAGATGGTGTACAATTAATTTTACAGCTTTATAACTCATAACTCATGTTTCACTGAATTAAGTGTTGTGTGGTAGGTGGTAAGCATACCATTCACAATGAGTGTGTATATATGAATGACTTCCTCATTCTTCCTGTCCCGGATGGAGTAAGTACCACTATCAGTCATGTTCACGTCTCTCAGTGTAATGTTTGGGTAACTGAGTGATGCTCTGTGTGTGTATTCAGGTTGACACTGTAGTGAGCGTTGAGTCACTGTACAGATCTGTGCACCGTATAAATCAGCTTAATCTCTGGCTTTATACATCACCTCCACTGGCTCTGGTATGGGCAAAACCATCACCAGAGCTTGACCAGAGTTTAAATGAACTAATGATGTCAAAGCTGAAATACAGAATAAAAGAAGGAAATTAAAGTGCAAGTAAATATACAAAAAAACTAAACTCTGAATGATTGACAGTCAGGAGAACTTACTTTCAATGATGAGACGCACATCACATGCATCTACACCATCACACACACATGTGTATAAGGCACGATTACTGTAGTCTACTGCAGTGATGGTGAGAAAAAGCTGTCCCTTCAGGTACTGATCATGAGACACTTCATATCCCTTCTCTGACCAGCACTTTGTCTTATTACACTGTGCCAGTATATTGCCTGGATTATGGAACATGGCCCATGTGACAACACCAGAACATTTGTTATTACATGATAGTGTAGCAGACTGATGTAGTTTTGCTGTTACAGAAGTGGAGGCCAGTGTATTTGCTGAAAGAGACATAAACACCTTCATCAGTCTTATTCTGAGATATCAAACTCCTGAGCTAACACAACAGAAGAACTACAGCAGAAAACAAATAAATGACTAAAATATATTTTATTTTTTAGCAGGTTATAAAAAGACCCCATATAGTAATTGTTTCTAAAACTAGATTTAATACTAGTTTTAGAGAATGGAAATGTAAGGCTTTATTAAAGCTTAACATCAACATCTGATCTCACTAATACACTTGTAGCTGAGGCAATCCTTAAAAATATTTTGGTTTGCAGTAACAGTAAAAAAAAAAAAAAAGGGTCAGTAGGTAGGTCTTCGAAATTAGCATATCGTGACGTCACTGACTGGGTCTTCAACCCATGCCTTCGGGCGCATCATTGCAAACCTTATTTTGATGCAGGCTATATAGACTAGACGGGAGAAGGGATGGGAAAAGATCTGGGCACAGTTAAAGTTAAAGCGGTGTCGATCTGTTTTAATGAATTTTTTAGATGTATTATGGTGCCCGAACCCGTATGACTTTGAACGGTGACCGTGAACATTTTGTTTACTGCAGCCGCAGCCATCATTACCAAGCGCGAACATGTTGACTCTGACAGTGAATGAGAGTAAGAGACGAAGCGAACGCACAGGCCATAGTGTGACATCCGTTAACCAATAGTGTAAACATAGATGACGTCACAGGTTTTTATTTAAAAGAAAGAACGTAGCCTTCGTTTGTATGTAGGCCTAGGCAATTTATATATTTACAATACTTACTAAAATATAATTAATATTATTTTATTGCTTTTGTATTAGTTGATTGAAGAGTAAAAAAAAAATTGGTCGTTCTTAACGCAAATTTACAACCAGCAAGTCAGTCGGACTTAAAGCAAAAAAAAAATAAATAAAAATTTGAGTCGGTCCTAAATTGACAGGTTCGGTCGGGTTACGGCAAACAAGAATATTTTTAAGGATGGCCTGAATAAACAAAAATCCACATCATACTAGTGGTGATTGTCAGGAGGAACAGGACACTGTAATGAATGCTGCAGGCATGTCTCATGGTGGAGGAGACACAACACTGAGTGGAGTAAACCAGCAGAGGGATGCTGTAATGAAGGAGAAGGAACAGGACGGTTCTGATGGAGACTGGAACAGAGGAGCAGAATGTAAATCAACTCCACACTGCATTACTGTATACCACAGAATTCTGTCACAGCGTTAGTAATATGTGGTTGATAAATATGAACACACATGAAGTGCATAACATTTCCATCGAAAACTAATGTTTAATGTTAATGTTTTAATTACGGAGTACTTAAAATTTATAGGATTACATTTAAATTCACAGTCTATAAAATCAGCAATAATCAAAGCTAAACAAATCAAAATAATTAGATATTAATTTGACCATTTGGATTTTATTTTAATTTAGTTTAAAGTATCTCTACAATAAGCAAAGAGCTCAAATGTATAAGGAATAAAAATATTAGTTCAGATTTACTACATGTGCATTGCATTAGATTAATTAAACATCATGTATGATGATTACTAACTCAGTGAATTAAAGGTTTTTCCTCCCATATGAAATATTTCCCCATATCAGTGTATCCCAGCTGATGTGGAGATGTTAACTCCATGCTCATGTTCACTCTGTTTGACTCACTGATCATTTCAGTGTCAGAACAAAACTCATTATTTTCATGGACATTTTCAGAGCTGTTTCTCAAAACAGGCTGTAATTAAATCGTGTAAATGACATAAACACATAAACACAAACTCCTAAAATGTTGTACTTTATTTAAGTATTTATTGTTTATTTAAGTGTTTGTGTACAGTGTACAGCAGAGGTATTCAACTAAAATTGAAAGAGGTCCAGTAAGAGAAAATTTCTTGAAGCGAAGGTCCGGAAGATCATAATGTCTAACTAGTTAGTGTGATATATATTTATGTAGCCTAGTAGTTGTATCAACATCTGCAAGCAATCAATACCTGACTGTCATTCAGTACAATTCAAAAACTTTTTGACAATATTTGTCACGTAATATAGAACTGAACATATGTATGATTGTAGATATGTATAATGTTCTCTCATTAAATAAATAAAAGTAGGGCTACATTTCAATATAAGAGAAAATAAATAAAATGTGAAAATTGTGTAGGTTTAAATAAAGTGCTTAACTTTCCCTTTTATATCTCATTGAGAGAACTGAGCTCTAGCTTGGTCTGGATTTTAAACCTGGGCTTGAATGGAGTCAGGGCCATTCTAATGCACATGTGGAGGTGCTCATTAGTGAGCCTGGAACCATATTTAGTTTGGATTATGTTCATTGTAGAGAAAGCTGCCTCGCAGTTGTATGTAGAGCCAAACATGGTCAGGATGTATAGGGCTACTTCCCTCAGACCTGGGAAAGCTGTCTCAGGGACGCTGTCTTCAGATTTGAGTGGATATGTTTGTTCAAAACCTTTATGTTTTGTCTCATAATGTCTCACATTGCCACTTTTAATAAGTGCCACGGTTTCTGTACATATGAGACACACTGGTTTAGTGCTCCAGTGGGAATTGCGAACAGAAATTAGTCTGTATATTCTGGATTAAATTCTCTATTTTCGCTGTCCACTTTTTTTGGAGAGCGCCATTTGTTCTTTATTCTCCCTTTCTCCGTCTCACTCGTCTGTTTCTCTCCCTTTCTCCGTCTCACTCGTCTGTTTCTCTCCATTTGTTTTCTACATTTATCGCTATCTTTCTTTCATGTGTAACTTTACGCTAATTCTCTTTCATCTGTCTTGCGCTGTTGAGTCGCAGTGTTTACTTCAGGAATGCACAGATTTGATTGGCTGAGTGTTATCACGTGGGATGGCTTAACTCGCATGCATTTGGTCTGTGCGTTTCCACTACCTTTACGGTAAAGATTGCAAAAGCTGCGCCTATAAAATAGAAGAGCCCCGTCAAGTTTTAAAGCACCTTTTTTTAAATAACCTTTTGATTTGGCCGTAGGTCCGGGTCCGTATTGGACAGCTTCTGGGTCCAGACCCGGACCGCGGTCCGCCTGTTAGTGACCTCTGGTGTAAGTATTTATTGTTTATTTAAGTATTTACAGTGTACATTCCAGGTACTTGACCAAACCTGGAAGTGACGCTACTCAATCATACTGTTTATATGTCAGTGTTGGACTCGTTATAAACACAGTATAAATATCATTACAGCTCCTCCTCCTCTTTACCTGCCCTTTATTGTCAGGATCCAGCCCGGACTTTGGGCACGTGCTTTTGTTTCTGTTCTGTGTTCACGTGTCTGCCCCGCCCTTGTCTCTTCCTCCCTGTCTCTGCACACCTGTTCCTCATGTGTTAGTTGTCATGTGTATTTAACATTGTTAAATCCTTGTTGTTGTCTTCCTTCGTCGTCTTTGTCATGTCATGTTTGGTCAAGTCCTTGTCCCTGTTGTGTGTTTTTTAGTTAATAAATCCAGTTTATTTTACACTATCCTGCATTTGGGTCTGTTTTATCCCCGCACCGCTTACAGAAGGATTCCGCCATTTAAAGACCCAGCAGTATAGTGTCAGCCTGGACCGGCTCTGTGGGAGTATTTTTTTTCTGGACTGTTCTTCCTGCCCTGTTTTTCGCTGGCTTTCGCTTTTTTTTTTTTTTTTTTTTTTTTTGTGACATCGGTCCGGATTTCTTCTGGTGAGGGACGCCGCTCAGCTTCCGGTTTCCCGCGGGGGACGCCACCTCATTTCTTGCCGGCGGATGATGTCACAGCTCGGTTTTGTTTTGTTTCTTTCTCGGTGCCCTGCTACATTACCCCGCACCTGTCCTGGTGGGGGACGTTGCTTCACCTCCTGGTTTCCCATTGCAGGCCCGTATTTTGCCTCAGGGATATTTTTGTTTATTCTTTGCTCCGTAGAAGAGGATTTTTTCCCGCCCTCCGCCCTTTCTGGTTTTTGAGACGTTGGTCTGGCCGCAGTATGTCGGTCGAATTAAAGTGTGTTATTGCAGTTAAACTGCATTATTGTGTATTATTGCAGGCTGTGAACACAGTCAGATAAATAATCATGTTTATTGCACTGATTTAAAGTGTGTATTATTGCAGTATTATTGCATTATTGTGCATTATTGCAGGCTGTGAACACAGTCAGATGAATAATCAGCTGCATATTAGGTGTAGATCAGAGGTGTCAAAGTCAATGGCACTGGTGGCCAAAACTCAAAACACACTTTAGGTCACGGGCCAAAACTTAAAATTTATATAACTTAAAATACTGTACTCTCCATCAAAATATCCCTTGTCAAAATTAGGAACTAGGAACATGCCGCAAAAAAAAGCTTTTTGGCAAAAATAAAAATAACAAATCAAAACATTCAGTTTTTTTTTTCTGGACTGTTCTTCCTGCCCTGTTTTTCGCTGGCTTTTTTTTTTTTTTTTTTTTGTGACATCGGTCCGGATTTGTTCTGGTGAGGGACGCCGCTCAGCTTCCGGTTTCCCGCAGGGGACGCCACCTCACTTCTTGCCGGCGGATGATGTTAAAATTTTTATAACTTAAAATACTGTACTCTCCATTAAAATATCCCTTGTCAAAATTAGGAACTAGGAACATGCCGCAAAAAAAGCTTTTTGGCAAAAATAAAAATAACAAATCAAAACATTCAGTTTTCTTTGCTCTTGTGCTATTTTGTCAGAGCTGGATGCTTGGCATCTTTTCTTGGCAACAAGTTTGTTTAGGTTTGGTGTAAGGTTCTGTGTTGTGGACATTCTCAAAATGGACTGAAAGTGTTCATCAGTGAGACGACTCCTGTGTGCTGTTTTGTAGATCTTCATCACTGAGAACAGCTTCTCACACAGATATGTGCTACCAAACATGCACAAGGTTCAATCCGCATGTAGACGGAGCTGAGGTATTGCTTCATGAATGGAGCAAATAAACTGTGCGGGCTCTGCAGTGTCATACTTTGCCTTCAGCGTCCCATTACACTGCAGCTCTATCAGCTCCATCTGAATCTGTACAGGTGCAGTTTCCACATCGACGGCAAATGGGTTGCAAAGCAGCTCGAAATTCATTTTTTGTGCTTCAAAGTCTCCAAAGTGCCGTGAGAACTCAGTTTATCAGCAAAGTGTGCATTAGGGAACATCGTTGCACTGACTTGGTTCAACATTACTTGGCAACAGGGAAAATTAGCCAAGTTGCACTGGTGCATTTGTGTCTCCCATAAGAGCAGCTTCACTTGAGCCTTGCTTCATACTGTATCGCCGGGCCATTAATAACAATAATAATAGATCTATATAAAATGATCTCGTGGGCCGGATATAATTGCACACAGGGCCGGATGTGGCCCGCGGGCCTTGTGTTTGACACCTATGGTGTAGACGATCACTTGCTCCCTCCTCATGGACCCCTTATTCCTTCCACAAAAAAACTGCACCACAATTTCAATCTCAATACATGATTAGAGTCATGATTCAGTTCAGTTCCATTTGTACAGCAGTTTTAACAATAAACATTTGCATAAAGAAGCTTTACAGAATCCTGGGTGTGGATGTAGATTAGATTGTGATTCATTCCAGTGTACAGATGTGGAAGAGGAAATACAAACACAACTCACATGTTCACAGAAGGTTTAGTACGAGCAAAAATGTATTTACACTTGAAGGTGTGAATAAATTAAATTTAATTGAATTAAAATCTCTTTAGTTGTAAAAGTTTAATAACACTAAATAAATTAATATATTAAAATAATATATTATATATAAAATAATAAATTAATTATTAATAAAGTTTAAAAACAAAACAAATTATAGTAATGAGAATAAATTCAGAATTATTTATTTTTTCCAAGGCAGCATAGGAACACTGGAAATGGCAGGAATTGTCTAAAAATGTGATTCTCTAGGAAATCTTTTGCTTGATTCAGTTAAAACACATGCTCAGTGTCACGGTTGAAGCGCCTGCCTCATCTCCCGAGCACCAAAACAGAGAACCGTCTCCGGAGTATTAGTCGTTTCCGGACTGCAGTTCCCATAATCCCCGCACCAGGGCTAAATACACCGCCAGCTGTTTCCAATTTCCCACGCTATATAAGCTGAACTTGAACTTTACCCCAGTGCGAAGTCTCGATCAGCCATTGCGATCATTCTGAGCGTTTACCTGTTTGTTTCTAGTTCTGGTTTTGCTACTCTGTTTCTGTCTTTGGTTTATCGATTGTTTGCCGCCTTCCCTGACCTTCTGCCTATATCCCTGTCTATGATTTCTGCCTCCGCTACGTTATTATGTTGGCTTTGTAGAAGCCAACATTCTGTTTTCCTATTTCAGCTTAGACAAAATTTATAAAATTAATTCGGCCTAGGGCTTTCGAGCCACATGCAACAAATTCGGATATGTTGTATATACTGGTCTGAAGTTTGTTGCTATTACTTTTCTAAGCGATCCAAGTACCGGTACTTCTGGTACCGGGTCTCAAAATGGCCTTTTTCCCCCATAGACTCCCAGTATAAACTTTGGAGGTTTATAACTCTGCAAGCTTTCGAACTATCTACACCAAACTCGACCAGCTCCTTTAGGGTGATACTCTGAACAAACTTTTAAATTGGTGTACCGACTGGCCTTTTGGTTGTGCCGCAGCCCCGCCCCCAAAATATGCAAAATCAAAAAACTTTTTACAACATGGACATGTGACATATCAAAACACTCAGCCCAAGGAGGAGAACTTCCTCAGGAGAATTCGAATGACGTCACATGCTTATCTCCACTTGCCTCCAAATGTTTTGGCACCCTATCTTTCTGTCCACTTGACTCCAAAAGTAACACTGACCCTTATGTCCACTCGCCTCCAAAAAGCACCGGCCTTTGCTAATACTTGCCTTGTCAAAGCCAACATCAAAGTTTGTCGCGACGAACTTTACAAATCTAGTTGTGTTTGCCGACTTTGACCTGTGCCTGTTGTTCACGAGGTTGTTTCAATAAAACTGCAAATGGATCATCAGCCTTACGGCGCGTCATTACACTCAGATGCTTTCTGTGAGTTTTAATTGTTATCTTTAGGTGTGGATCTAACATGATCTTTTGGTGGTTATCTGATTAAATGACTTCTCTTGTTTACTGTTACCTGTTTACTAAAATGTGTTCAGCTGCAGATTCTCTTGTGCCAAAAAACTCAGTGTGTTTACTCTAAGGTTGTGATTGTGTTGTCATTTTATTTAAAACAATTGACATGAATACATTAAATACATGAATACATACAATCTGGATATTTTTAATTCTCTTAAGTCCATTATTGTGTGGTAAACATTAGCATTTTAATGTATGGGAACTGTAAGAAACTGTGATTCAGAACAGTATAGACACAGTAGATTTTCTTTTATTAATTGTATTCTTTCAAAGGGTACATCAATTATATGTACATAGGTATTAGGCAATAAGAAAACAAAAAAACAGAAACACAGAAGACAGTATACAACAACTTGAGGTAAGGGAGAATATATGTGTGTGTGTGTGCGCGCACATGTGCGCTTTTCTATTCATCTCTTTTCAAGCATGTAGAGAAATTTGTTAATGTTGTGTGTACATCTCTATTTTGATGATGATGATGCAGCTGCATTGCAGATATTTTGTCAGATATTTAGTCACTATCATATTACAGCCTGAATTGCTTATGTTTTTTATGGCTTGTACTGTAACTCTCTCCAATCCTGAAGTGTACAAAACTGAACATTATCCTCATACATTCTGTAATCACACAATACGTCATGCTTGGAAACTTTTAAAAGTTGTGTTGTTACACACAGTGTGACTGGACACATAACTACACATTAAATAAAGTGAATAAAACTGTGCAGGTCTCAGGCTGTTTAAATGTCTTCACCTTTTATCAGTAAACACTTGAATATCAGCTGAATAACTCACAAGTTAATGATGGGTGAAGAATAAAGGAACTATTTTCCGATGATCTGCATACATATACATATATATATATATATATATATACACACACACACACACACACACACACACACACGCATATACACACACACACATATATATAAAAATAAAAACTCTATCATGAGATTCAGTTAAAGGTGAAGGAGACCGTCTTAGCATGCAGACCCCAGTAACTCAGAAAGGTTTAGTGCACTCTCAGTGTGTAAAACATTTAAAACTTAAAAAAGCAGGTACTGTCAGCAACGCATAGTAAAAATAGACACAAATATATATAAAAATAAAGTCAATGAAAGCAGATATCTGCTGCTACACTCCAGTGTGAATATCAGTCCCGTTTATTCCTGTTATCAGGTACTTTGGGAGTCTTCCTCGGAAGAAGAGGAAGGCTCTGTAGGTGATGTTTCTGAAGGAGCTGCAGAGAAAGTGGACCATCTGTTGAAAGGTACAAGGTCATTGCATGCTTAACCAGGGGTAGGACAGAGATACTGAGCTTTACTGGCATCATTGAGTATGAGTGTGGTTTCAGGTGTGCAGAAGGAGAAACACTCAAGGGAGGAGCAGAGTAAGAAGGAGATGCAGCTGATGAAGTTTCCAAAAAGTCTTCAACACATACTTTATAATAACACAGTTAATCATTAGTATTTGGCTGTGCTGGAGCAGTTCTGAGTCATAGAAGATATGAGAATTTAGCTCAGTGGTATACATTACAGTTTAAATGGCTTGGAGTTTAGAGATAAAAAAAAAAAAAAAAAAAAAAAAACAGTGCAGTGCCACCACCCATGGCACGTGGTTAGCTTTAATGTAAGATATGCAGGGAAGCAGAGTATTTTTAGTTAAGCTGGGAAAACCAAGCCAGTTACAGAAAAGACATTTATACAATTTTATATTTTACTATCAGATTATGGCTTTACAAAATTGAATAGTATATTCCTCACAATTCTACAATAAGTCATGCTTTTTCACATTGTGTACATGTTACAGTTTGACTGGATATATAGCTACACATTAAAGTGAATTAAACTCAGGCTGATTAAATGGCTTCACTTTTTTATCTGGAAACACCATCAGCTGAATAACTGCACAAGGTAATGAGTGAAGTGAAATATAAAGGAACTTTATGACTTGGTGTGTATTAACTCTTAATCAGGCTTTTCACAATTAATACTGAGATATATGATTAAAGTGTTTATGGCACATGAATACCACCAGTTCACAGCAACAATAATCAGAAAACATACCAGAGCAGTTAGATCGTGCTGTTTTCTGGAATGTGCAGCCTGTGGCCATTTCTGTGGGTGGTGGTATCCTCCATGGGAAAACAGGAAGTGAAGCTGTGTCGCCTACAGGTACAGGTTCAGAGTAATGTCACCGGGCACAGAGGAAAAAAGGGTTGGCGACGTCCTCACAGGAGAAGATGCGGAGAGAGGTCCCATGGACCTACAAATTCAGAAAGCTCCAGAATAGTGCTCCAAAAATCGTTAGGTAACAGACTTTAAAGATACAGGTATCTTAACAGGGTGAAATCTAGACCCAGATGCAGAAATAACACAAAAAGCGTGTTTCTTAAGAACAATAACAAACTACAAACAGAAGGCAACTAAAATAACAGAAAACAAAACAGAAACCAGGAGATACAACAACAAACAAAATCACACAAAAACAAAAGGACTCGAGAAACCACAAGTCCAAGACAACCGGTGTATATAAGGAGGACAATCATTGAGCTACAAGGAACAGGTGTGCAGAGGGGGGACTGCATTAAGGATAGGGCTGGGCAGACATGTGAACATACAGTAGAACATCAACAAAAGCACATGGCACAAGACAGACAAAGCCTGCCAGTACGTCCCCCTAGTGTTCAGACAGCGAATAGTCCAAGCCGTCCAAGACACATTGACTGTACGGGAGACCAGATCAGGCCGCAGAGGAGCTGAGGCAAAACTCAGAAGGCTGGCAATGCACAGCATTGCTATCTGTCTTTGTCAGCTCGGATTTCCCCAAGTCGTTCTGAAAATAAAAATGGAAAGCATGTTAGTTCCTTTGTCACACAAACACCTTAGAGTTGAACACCCATAGTGCCCCATGGTTCTCTCTCCTCTCTATTGTGAGGGAAGATAGTGTTTCCAGCATTGGAAAATTATACACATAAAACAAAGAGGTTCCTGGAACCCCCAATTGCAGAGGTGGTGTAGTTTGATTACTAACAGGGTATGCTTAATTTATTAATTCTCAGTAAAACTATCAATATTTGGTTAGTTTCTGGCTGTTTTTCTACAAAACTATTAAGTAAGATGGCAAAATCTCAAATGACACTGGCTTCCCAAGAGAAAAAGCTAGAGTCAAAGATCCTAACTCTGTTCCTGAGAAGGAACTTTGTGTCATTGTTGCTAGCAAGCTAAAGCTACACCTTAGCTTTGTCAGGGAATGGTTAAAGGAAGAAATTGCATTGATTGCGGACAGACTGGAAGTTCAAGAAAAGGATGTTCATCAAATTAGAAACAAATTTGACAACATGCAGACAACCCTGCATCATGTAAAAAAAAGACACAGTGGAATCAAAGATAAATGCTGCAAATCCCAATATCCGACTTGTGGCGGTGAAAGAGGGGGTAGAAACACAAACACACACACACACACACACACACACACACACACACACACACACACACACACACACAGGTGCTGCACATCTTTAATACTTACAGTTTCCTCAGGGTCTGTTTTTTCCCGGTTATGAGACTTTTTATGCTGATTCTTCATCACAAACACACCAACAGTAACTATGATCACTAACATGAACAGCCCCACAGTCACTCCAATCTCCAAGTAACACTTCCTTACTGATTCTGGCTGGACCACTGTAACACACACACACAAAATGTGTTTTGCTTATTGGTGAATTATCTGTCTGAGATGGTGTACAACTAACTTTACAGCTCTATATCTCATACATTAAAGGTAGGGTCTTCGTTGTTTGAAAGCCAATGTCGACATTGACATAGTAACAGCATTTAGCTAAGGAGTTATTGACGGGAAATTCAAATCTGTGAATATGCGGCCAAATTCATACTCCTTCAGTTCTCTCCAGCGCTGGAAAGCTGATCCTATATTTACACGGGTCCTACTTCTTGCCTTATTGTAAGACTTTCTTCACTTTCTTTCTTTGTTTTTATCCTCTATGTCAATGTTAAAACGGCTTTCTGCTAATGTCACACATGCACTCTCCGCCCATATTGACAAGACCCGCCCCTTTCTGCTCATTGGCTGCACGTTAGTCTTGTTTTTGTTTAGTTTGCCGTCCCAATGCAGTTTTCTGAAGCACTCCACAAACAACAGAGACCCTGCCTTTAACTATAACAATATTATAAGAGGAATGAGAATCTAGAGCCGCTGAGGGCTCCTGGTTATAAATAACGTTCATATCCATGTTGTCTTTTCCATAGTATCATAAGAAACAATTTAATTAATAATGGTGAATGTCAAGTAAAGCTCTAACAGTGAAATGTGTATGAGATAATTTTTATTTGGACAGTTTGGACACACACCAGCAGCCTATTGGACGAACTGTTAATTTTCTACAGGTGAGGTTTCCACTACTAACTGCAGTGTTAAATCAGTGTTAAGTCACACTAACACAATGTAGCCTAAGGCAGTTTCATTGAATTTAGTGTAGTGTATAAGCTGGTAGACGTACCGTTCACAATGAGTGTGTATATATGAATGACTTCCTCGTTCTTCCTGTCCCGGATGGAGTAAGTACCACTATCAGTCATGTTCACGTCTCTCAGTATAATGTTTGGGTAACTGAGTGATGCTCTGTGTGTGTATTCAGGTTGACAGTGTAGTGAGCGTTGAGTCACTGTACAGATCTGAGCACCGTATAAATCAGCTGACTCTCTGGCTTTATACATCACCTCCACTGGCTCTGGTATGGGCAAAACCATCACTAGAGCCTCACCAGGGTTTAACTGAACTAAAGATGTCAAAGCTGAAATACAGAATAAAAGAAGGAAATTAAACTGCAAGTAAATATACAAAAACTAAATGGAACTAAAACTCTGAATGGTTGACAGTCAGGAGAACTTACTTTCAATGATGAGACGCACATCACATGCATCTACACCATCACACACACATGTGTATAAGGCACGATTACTGTAGTCTACTGCAGTGATAGTGAGAAAAAGCTGTCCCTTCAGGTACTGATCATGAGACACTTCATATCCCTTCTCTGACCAGCACTTTGTCTTATTACACTGTGCCAGTATATTGCCTGGATTATGGAACATGGTCCATGTGACAACACCAGGACATTTGTAATTGCATGATAGTGTAGCAGACTGATGTAGTTTTGCTGTTACAGAATTGGAGGCCAGTGTATTTGCTGAAAGAGACATAAACACCTTCATCAGTCTTATTCGGAGAGATCAAACTCCTGAGCTAACACAACAGAAGAACTACAGCAGAAAACAAATAAATGACTAAAATATATTTTATTATTAGGAGGTTAAAAAAACTCATATAGTTATTGGTTATTAAACTAGATTTAATACTAGTTTTAGAGTATGGAAAAGTAAGGCTTTATTAAAGCTTAACATCAACGTCTGATCTCACTAATACACTTGTAGCTGAATAATCAAAAATACACATCATACCAGTGGTGAATGTCAGGAGGAACAGGACACTGTAATGAATGCAGCAGGAATGTCTCATGGTGGAGGAGACACAACACTGAGTGGAGTAAACCAGCAGAGGGATGCTGTAATGAAGGAGAAGGAACAGGACGGTTCTGATGGAGACTGGAACAGAGGAGCAGAATGTAAATCAACTCCACACTGCATTACTGTATACCACAGCATTCTGACACAACGTTAGTAATATGTGGTCACAAATATGAACACACATGAAGTGCATAACATTTCCATCAAAAACTAACATTTAATGTTAATGTTCTAAGTACAGAGTACTTACAATTTATAGAATTACATTTTAATTCATAGTCTATGAAATCAGCAATAAGCAAAGCTAAACAAATCAAAATAATTAGATATAATTTTAACCATTTGCATTTTATATTAATTAAAAAGTTAAATGTATCTCTGCAATAAGAGCTCAAATGTATAAGGAATAAAAATATTAGGTCAGATTTACTACATGTGCATTGCAGAGATTAATTAAACATCATGTATGATGATTACTAACTCAGTGAATTAAAGGTTTTTCCTCCCATATGAAATATTTCCCCATATCATTGTATCCCAGCTGATGTGGAGATGTTAACTCCATGCTCATGTTCACTCTGTTTGACTCACTGATCATTTCAGTGTCAGAACAAGACTCATTATTTTCATGGACATTTTCAGAGCTGTTTCTCAAAACAGGCTGTAATTAAATCGTGTGAACGATATAAACACACAAACACGAATGAATGAATGAATTTGTGTTGTTTACAGTACTGTATATTCTGAGCCGCCATTTTAAACCTCATCGTCTTCATCGCATATTTTCACACCACACTACGAGTTCACTACAACGTATTAACACGTGAAACACAGCTCACTTCTTTAAGCTGCAGTCTCTTTTTCTATATCATTGTAATATGTGTAATAAACTCACCGTGTAAACTTCACATTCCTAACGTTTCTTTCCGCTTTGCTCTCGCGCTGGAACCAGTGTTGCCAGATTGGACTAAAGATTTCCAGCCCAAATACAGCTTAAAACCCGCCCATTTAAAAAAAATAACAGCCCAAAATACATACTGTTATTAAAACTGTTATAGAATAAAACACACAATTTTTTTTCTTATTAAACAACCAGACTAACAAATCGCACATTGGAGAGCACCAGGCTCGCCCCAAGTATATCCAGTGCATCTTTTTTTTTTTTTTTAAATATAAATGATAATTTTAATAAAACACAAGGTCTACATCGGAAACCTCAGAAGGGGACAACGTTTTTTATTGTTCTTGTGCTACTATTGTCAGAACTACAGTTCTTTTCTAATAGGCCAATTCTCAAATCATTTCATTATACTTTTCTTTTTGTATTAGTAGGCTACTTACAAATTTGTGCTTAATTACCAACTAATTAATTTTTTTATATTATTATTATTATTAAAATTATTATTATTATTTAACTTATAGACCACTGGGGCGAATCAACATGAATTCTCGTTTTTTCCTTCTTTTAATTTTAAATAAAATAATGACTGAATGATACACTGAATCGTCACTAGACACTATATCAGCTATTACGTTTCAGAAATGATCAAACTTCAGAATTGTACATCAAAATAAAACTGTAGGCTAATAGCATAAACACGCTTACCTTTTAATATGAAGTTAACGTAGATAATCCCCGCAGAACTGATGAAAACGTCTTTAGAACAATTCTAGAACTATTTAATAATAGGACCAACTTTGTACAGTCACAACCAGTTTGATTAATAGATCGTTGAGCCAAATCTCTCCAGCAACTGCCTGGGAGGTTTGAATGTTGCCGAGGTGAACCCATTTCTGACCAGGCACATCCATGATGCTGGAGAGTAAAGGTAGTCCCATGCGATTCCTAGTGTCATCTTTTAAAAGCGAGATGAGGGAAAATGCCCGCTCAACATGGGCATTGGAAACAGGCAGAACAAGAAGTCTTATGGCACCTTGTGCCAATTCCTGGAAACACTTGTGCCCCCCTGCATCTTTAAATGCTTCGACTTTGAGCCAAAACTTGTCAATTTCCTGATCATCAGAGAAGTTTGCGGTTGCCACATTCCTCCACTGTGTTTCTAATGTACCAATGGGGCACGAGAAAAGATCAGCTGGCAAGTCCTTTACTCCAGGCCTATTTATATTGGACATAACAGGTTTCGGGCAGAAGAGCTCCAGTTTGCTCAGGATTTCCATTGAAGCAGGTAAACACAATTGGTACTGCTTTAAAGTTCTTTTAGAAAATCCATACAACGTGAAGAAATTCTCTCCTTCATGTCTGAGGCTAGCCTACTTTCCTCCAGTTTGTCCATAAATGTGGTACCCAGGTCTGCATCCAGAGGGGATAGGAATATGCCAGACTGTGTGAGGTCAAGTTCACGGAGCTGCTTGTGATTACACAAGATGCTCTATTTAAGAATGCGTCTCACAGTTGTCATGTACAGCCTTTCCAAGTCTCTAAACACACCGAGAGAGTTTCCTGTTTCTAATTGAAAGCATTTATTTATAGCTTTGATTTCCATCAGAACAGGCTGAAGAAAGTACATGTAAAGGAGATTAGTTTTGTCATTGTACATTTCCTTTAAAAGCCGAGCAGTATAGCAGTGTTCTGTGCTTGAAGCCATGTTAAAGTGCAGTGTGAGGGCATCTTTTTGATCCACAATGCGGTTAATGCAGTCAGCCATCACAAGCCAACGGGTACAGCTTGGATTAATTAATTTCAAGGGGCAGCCCCCGTTATTGATAGTCTCCTATATGTTCTTGTACTCACACTGCCGCTTTGCTGAATGTGCGAACCAGTTGTTGGTTTCTCTAACCATGTATTCTATGTTGCTTGGAAGAAGCTGCATTGCTTTATTTGCAACAATGTCAAGTGAATGGCAAACACAGCGAATAAGCTGCAGGTTTGGCTGTATTTGTTTAAGTAGGGTGAAAACCGAGTGTTTTTTTCCAACCATTACGCTGGCACCATCTGTGGCAATGCCCATCATGTTTTTAATCTGGAGACCGTTCTTTGATAGAAAAGCGACAACAGTGTCTGATATGGCTTTAGCATCAGCATCTGTCAGCTCCAAGATATGTACTTACAAACTTGCTGTGTTTTTTTGTGTGGTATTTCACACAAATGCAAAGAAGTTTGTTCACGGATATGTCAGTGCTTTCATCGAGATACAGGGAATATGGAGACTCCCCAATATCCTCCACAAGTTCTTCTCTGAAGTGTGGTGCAAGGACAGATTTGATAATGGCTGTACACTTTGTCCGTTGCATTTGGAATGTTCCTATCTCATCTGTCAAAATGTCCACCGCATTTATTGAACTGTGACAAGCAATGTAGGCAGCGATTCTAATTTCACGGCGCTTTTGGTCATCTTTGATCGGACACTGCCCTGCTGCTCCCGCTGACACAGTAAAAGTTTTTATACTTGGTGCACAGCGCGATTTGTGTTTTTTTGTATTAGCATGCTCTTTCAAATCATTTAACTGTGCTCTGATTTCTGATTTGCAGTATTTACAAAATGCCTTTGTATCATTGCCTACCACAGGTGTAATCCATGTTTTTAAAGACGGGTCGCTCTCCCATTCCTTTCTGTAGGACTTTTTATATTTACCCCACTTTGGCATGATGATGATGATGATGATGATGATGAATGATGATCACTGATCATGATAATGCAGTTTTGACGATATAACGAATTAGCCTACAACAACCCGCCAATCAAGCTTGAAGTTTGAACTTTAAACCTGAACCTTATTGGCTAACCTGAACCATACCTAATTTAAACGTCATCCTACATTATATAATTTATTTTATAGTTAGTTTTCATTAAAAAATAATAAAGAATACTGTTTATAGTCAAAAATAAAAACCCGCCTGTTGCATCAAAAACCAGCCTAAATTTTAAAGACCCGCCCAATGCATTTTTTTCCGGTCGGACGTGACCAAAAGGAGCCCAATTGGGCGGGATCCAACATGTTTCAGGTTATTTAACAACAGAGGAAAAGTTTGAAGTGTCTGATTTGATCTTCAAATGACGTCATGTTGAGAATAAATGTTTACTGCACTGAATTAAAGTGTGTTATTGCAGTTTTATTGCATTATTGTGTATTATTGCAGGCTGTGAACACAGATAAATAATCAGCTGCATATTAGGTGTAGACGATCACTTGCTCCCTGCTCCCTCCTCATGGACCACTCATTCCTTCCACGACAAAAACTGAACCACAATTTTACATAATTACATGATTAGAGTCATGATTCAGTTCAGATCCATTTGTACAGCAGTTTTAACAATAAACATTTGCATAAAGAAGCTTTACAGAATCCTGGGTGTGGATGTAGATTAGATTGTGATTCATTCCAGTGTACAGATGTGGAAGAGGAAATACAAACACAACTCACATCTTCACAGAAGGTTTAGTACCAGCAAAAATGTATTTACACTTGAAGGTGTGAAAAAATTGAATTTAATTGAATTAGTAAAAGTTTAATAACAACAATAAAACAAAACACATTATAGTAATAAGAATAAATTTTAAATGATTTGTTCTCTCCAAGGCAGCATAGGAACACTGGAGATGGCAGGAATTGTTTAGAAATGTAATACTGTAAGAGATCTTTTGCTTGATTCTGTTAAAACACATGCTCAGATGCTTTTTGTGAGTTTGAATTGTTATCTTTATGTGTGGATCTAACATGATTTTTTTGGCGGTTAACTGATTAAATACCTGTTTACTAAAATGTGTTCAGCTGCAGATTCTCTTGTGCCAAAGAAATCTGTGTGTTTACTCGAAGGTTTTAACTGTGTTGTTGTTTCGTTAAAAAAAAAAAACAATTGACATGAATACATTAAATACATGAATATATACAATCTGTATATTTTTTAATTCTCTTAAGTCAATTATTGTCATTATTTAGGCTTTAATATATTGTCTAGGTCGGATAAGCGGTAGAAAATGAGTGAGTGAGTGAGAGTGAGTATATTGTCTAGGTAATGTTGTATTAAAGGTAATGTGGTCTAAGGTAATGTGTCTAAGGTAACACTGTATTGGAACTGTGAGAAGCTGTAATTCAGAACAGTGTAGACACAGTATAGATTTTCTTTTATAGTGTGTGATTGCGTGAGTGAATGAGTGTGTGTGTGCCCTGCGATGGGTTGGCACTCCGTCCAGGGTGAATCCTGCCTTGATGCCCGATGACGCCTGAGATAGGCACAGGCTCCCCGTGACCCGAGGTAGTTCGGATAAGCGGGAGAAAATGAGAGAGTGAGTGATTAATTTATTCTTTAACAGGATCTACTGTTTATATGTACGTAGGGATTAGTCGGGGCAATAGAAAACAAAAAAAAGGAAACAGAACCAAAACCCCCAAAAACCCAAAAACAATTATTTATATTGACCCATAATAAAATGTTCTCCATTTACCCCACCAACTATCTGGATGATCACTGCTATGTGGTTTCTGCACATGCAGATTCAGTCATAATTACAAAGAGAATCTGATTACTCAAGAGGACTCTCTAGGTTCACTGTCACTTTTAGAGTTCCTTAGTGAGCTACAGGTTAACCCACTCTGAAGTTGTTAACCTTCCAAAAAATAAATACCAAAAATACAAATGCAGCTATGATTAATCCAATGAAAATTCCAAGAAACAAACTTGAATATGAAAATCGATTCTCGAGATCCGGTCGTGGCTGGTCTTCTGAAAAATACATAAAAGTGGCATATTCAAGCAATGACCATATTTTACCATTTGTCAAATATGTTGTGACATGAAGGAATAACCCTTACAGTGGGTGCTAACAGAATTGCAATTGGTCAGAAGGTGTTTATTAATTTTCTATAACAGCAGATCTGACTGTAGAGCAGCTGCAGATCAGAGGGTTATATTAATGCTCTCGTTTTTATACATAATCATTTCTGTAGTAATTATAGAAACTATGGTTTTAGTATTAAGCACTTTCTCTCTCTCTCTCTCTCTCTCTCTCTCTCTCTCTCTCTCTCTCTCTCACACACACACACACACACACACACACACACACACACACACACACACACACACAAACAAACACACACAAACACACTGTAAACGCACCTTTCACAGTCACATTGTATATGTGAATGACTTCATTGCTCTCCATGTCCTGGATGATGTAAACTCCACTATCAGTCAGGTTCATTTCTAATTTAAGCACCTGCTTTATCCGTTGTGTGTACTCAGTTTTACACACCAGTGAGCCTTTTTCCAGTATGCAGATCTGTTGACTGGTTGGATCATATATCACATTCTGGTTATAAATCACTTCTACATTCTCTGGGATGGGCAACTCCATGAGCAGATTCTCAGCAGGCTTTAGCTGAACTTCTTCCCTAACAGCTGAAGAGAAAAAAAAGATTTTTTCCCCATCTTATTAAACCAAGCAGTCCCTGTTTAAAAGAACAAGTGAGTACACTTACGCTCTATCATGAGATGCCGATGACATTTGTCTCTGTCACCACACTGACAGGTGTACCAGCCACGCTTATTGTAATCAACTGTAGTGATGGTGAGGGAGAGATTCCCCTCCAGGTACTGATCATGAGACATGACATATTCATTGCTGGGCCAGCACAATGTCTGATTACACTGAGCCACAGTAACGTGTTTTTTATTGATCCATTTGGCTGCAACAGGACATTTCCAGTTGCAGGAGAGAGTAGCCGATTTATGAAGCTTCACCGATACAACGTCTTGAAGATAGAAAGAAAGCAATTCAAAAAAGACAAAAATATAAAACAAATCAATCCCATCCATTAACAATTAGTACAATTTTGCACAAAGATAATTATTTTAAAGAAATTGAATAAATCTAACATTCAATCTTAAAACGTTAATTAACTAAGAATAACAATTGTTATGCCAAAAAGGGTATTTTTTTGCTAGTCATCTGGGTAATGCTATTTAGTGATGAATATTGAATAAAAAACAGATATTGACTGCAATCATTGAGTACTGGATTGAATTTCTTAAAAAAAAAAAAAAAAAAAAAAAGAAACATACCTTTTAAATATAATGTATAAATATGAATGATTTCATTATTTTTCTTGTCCCAGATGAGGTACAATCCACAATCAGCAAGGTTTACTTTCTTCAGGATCAAAACTGTGCCTCTCAGTGATGTTCTCGGTGTGTATTCAGCTTTACACTCTAGTGAGTGTTGAATAACAGTGCAGATCACTTCACCATCTGGATCAGCTGAATCTGTACTTTTGTAAGTCACCTGCACTGGATCTGGTATAGACAAATCCAAGTCCAGAGATTGACCAACCTTTAGATGAACTGGTGACATCACAGCTATTGAGGAAGAACGGTCTTAACCACAATGATACAAAACCTTCTCATCTGAATCAGTATATGTTTATCAGCCCTGGCTGGTCAGTAGAAATGGTGAGTAAACTTACTCTCAATGATGAGACGCACCCTACAGATTTCTGTTCCAGCACATTCACACGTGTACAAACCCCTGTTGCTGTAATCAGCTGCATTGATGGTGAGAGACAAATCTCCCTTCAGGTACTGATCATGAGACATGTTAAACCCCTCCTTTGACCAGCATGATGTCTGATTACACTCAGCCACATTAAGAAATGGTTCATCAATCACAGTCCATCGGAGTGAATCAGAGCAGTTCTGATTACAGGGAAGAATCGCAGACTGATTCAGTTTCACCATTACAGAATTGAAAGCTGGAACAGGACCTGAAATAAAGAGAGCAAAGTCCTTGTTAGGAAAAAAGTGTGCAAAAATTTTTTGTGTGTGTATAAATGGTGGCAGGACACTTTATTGTATATACATACTGTTACATACTGTTTTCATGTTTATTTCTTTTATGTGCGCAAGAATTTCAAATGCATAATTTTAATATACAGAGGGTGTATCAGTGAGATACCAGTAAGAGTAAGCAGTGAAAGTGAGAGAGTGAAAAGTGAAGAGTGGTGTGAAAGTAAAGAGTGAAGAGTGGGAGTGAACACATAGTGTGAGTTGTGTTTTTGTTAAGTTTGTGAGCTTCTATAACAGAAGAAGTAACGGGGATGTGCAGTGAGGGTGAGCAGTGTTTGTTTATTGTTTATTGTGTGTAGTGTTTATTGTGTAGTGTATAGTGCTTTTTGTGTAATAATGACTCTTACCAGAGGGGAATGTGAGGATGAGGAAGAAGATGACACAGTGATGAAGGCTGCAGAACTGCATGGCTGAGGAGACACAACACCACCATCAGCACTGCACAGGTGGCGAATAAAGGCAAACTGATGTACTCCTATAGGGACAGGTATGTAACACACACACACACACACACACACACACACACAGTTGTCCATCATTCAAGAGAAATTCAATTCATGTGGAACAAAAACTAGCCAGAACCTGTCAGTGCTGTGTTCACACATTTAAGGAAAATATGATGCTCTGACACTGAATTTTTTTTAGAGAGATTTAAAAGCCTAGAGTGTGTGATAGGAAAGCTGAACTTGATCACAGTATTAACCTTATTCTTACTGCTGTGAATAAGTTGAAATTAAACAACTCTCTACCCCATGTGCAGACGTTTGGATCAGAGTAGAATACATTTAGACATACATGCAGATTATTGTGAGGAAATACAACAAGACCATTTTGTAAACAACTTTTGTAAATGTCTCAAGACATGTTGTAATGACTATTGTTGATTACATGAATACATGTTGTCTAAGTTCATGTAGATTTAAAAACGTGGTTAAAATGTAATGTTCCTTTAATGAAACGTAATGCTTCACGTGAAACTGGAAGAGACGAAAGCGTGAATGTAGAACTGTGGGACAAAGAGCAATATGGACGTGAACAAGCTGTGACAAGCGTCTTATTGAAAAATGTAGAAACTCTGCATATGTTCCAAGAGGCATTGTGGTATTCTTGTTGTGGTATTTTGTGTTAGTCTTTTTATGTGCCTTCATGTATGTAATGTATTGTGTTTTGCTTTATTTTTAACGATATGTTATGATGTGGTGAATGGGATTTGTTAAGGGATGTGTTTGAGTATTATATGTCTTTATTTTGTAATGTCTTCGGAAACTACAGAGAGAGAGAGCAAAATAAAATTCCAAAAGACATCTGTATGATTCCTGGATGTTATCTACTGTATTAGATCAGTGCAGCTACTGTATAGTGAAAACATACTGTACCACCAAAAACAGAGTAAAGAGGGACAGCAGTTCCAAGAGAAAAGACAAGATCACTGGTGTGGGCGGAGCTTTGGTTTTCTGATCTGCAGAAGAAGGGAGTGTTGGCTTCTGGCAACATTGCTGCATCTTACCAAGAACGGGCTGCGTTCACTTGCTTGGACTACAGTGCTGCAAAATCTTTGAACAAAACTTCAGAGTGCAGCATTGCTTTACTATGTTACTCTCTACGGTCAGTAGAGTGCAACTGTATAAACTTCAGACTGTGTTTTATTCAATTATAAGTTTCTTTATTTGAATCTACTATACCAATGTAGAATACTATATCACTGTAGTCAAACTAACTATCATTATCATCTTGCAATTTAATTGTCATTCTTGCCCTGCCAGTGATTTTGACTTCTCTAATGGTAATTTGAGTCTGAGGTAAAATGTATATCAAAGTATATCAAAGAAGTGCATTAACGTTTTTTTGAGTAAACAATTATGTGGCTGTGAGTGGTTCAGTGCTATGATAGAAACCTGCCAACTACACCAGAATCCGCGCAACTGCACTCACATCAAACCAGCACACACAGTGTACGTGACACACATAGAAAGAAACCACCACCTGAAAAGAGAGAGAAAATCCTTCCACCCATAGGAGACACCAGCCACTAGGGCAAAAAAAAAGAACAATCAATAAATAAGAGAGCTTCAGTCACAAAAGAAAACACTTCAAAGAAGAAAAACATAAAAATCCCCTTGAACAGACTTTCACTAATAATATGACCATGAATAAGAAAACCCCACCATAATGTTACCTTCCCAGGGAAGGAAACAGCTTATACTGTAAACGAGGATGGCACAAACAGATCATGGAATGTTACACACAAGAAACAATTTGCAAAACTGCTAACTGCACATGTCTGTAGCCAAACAAAGGAATAACACAGATGTAACGCATCCCGGCTACTACCAATTGGCGTTTAAAAAGGAAGCACGCGACTGTCAATCATTCATACACTTAATTCCTTTCCAATTACTATAATATTTCTTCTAAATTGCTCTGTCAAAGTCTCAAAGGGTATGTCAGTTGATGAAGAGAAGTAAATGGTTCTACTTCTGCCCCTTCTAAGAAAGAACTAAGAAAGTCTTCACAAGAAAGGAAATTAACACAAAAAATGCTGGAGCTCAAGCAAAAAGAGTTTTCTCAGAAAGAGATTAAATGGATCAAGCTGTATAAAAACTGGAAAAATCAAATCAGAGATATATGTTTCAAACTAAAGAATGAGTGCTCTGATGAAGACAAGTAAAATGATGGATGCAGTAAAAGGGCTAAAGGCACAAGTAAAAGAGGTGTATGAAAACATTCGATCTCAAACAGCACCTTCTACTGAAATTAGAAGGATGGATATGGTGCTGGAAAAAGAGTATACCCTGTCAATATTTAGGAGTACAAATTTGAAATCTACTGTGGAAAGTAACCATTCAAAATGATTTTCTGACAGCTTGAAACAATGCTATGCCATCAAAGGGCTCCATGTGTTAAATGACTGTGAAGAGAATCAGAGAATGCAACAAAAACTCCCTGATTGGGTAAAGTCTCAGTGGAATCGCCATGTCACAATTCTCACAGTTAGGAGAAACAGAGGAATACCATAAATTCAAAGACTTTGCTGATTTTTGGCATAAGGAGCAGAAGAAGCATGCAACCCTGTAACATGTCTTGAAGTCTACTGAAGAAAGGCCCAGAGATGCAAAGCGTCAAAAGTCCAGTGCGTTCATCACAAATGTAAAGGCATCTGATAAATTCTGTGCAGTGATGAAGTCAAACAGTGCTGCTAAAAATAACTCCAAGGAATCAAACAAATTTAGAAAAGTAAATGTCTCAACCTTACACTCAAACCCAGTTCCATGCCTGTGTTGTGGAGAAAGTCATTCCATCCACAAATGTCAGACATTTGCCAATAAGCCAGTGGAAGATAAGAAAAGCTTCATATTCTATAACAACCTCTGCTTTGGCTGTTAAAGGAAAGGACATAATTTGAGAGACTGCAAGAGGAAGGTTATTTGTGGCATTTGCAAGAATCATCATCCAACACCACTTCATGAAGACCATTCCTTTGCTGCAGCAGACACATCCCCTCATGCTATCCAATCAGAATAAATAACTTCTTCCCTTTCAGAGGTGATGGTGGATTTCTTTGAACATAACTCCTGAAAAAGAAATCTTGATGTATGCCTTATTGGCCACACATACAAAGAGGTATGTGAAGATATAGGGGCAAGTTTAGAGCTGGTCAAGTTGAAGCTTACCACAGTGATGGGAAAGGATTCCATTATTCAGAGAGAAAGACTCAGTGGACTTAGAGTTAAAGGGTTTTCCTCTCAAACTCTTGTCAACTTGCCAACTGCTTATACCAGAGATTTCATTCCACTTCCTACCTCTCAAACTGCAAAAGGGTGGAAACATTTAAACAGTATAGCTCAGGAAATGCCAAGGCTGATGGATTGTAAAGTCAGACTGTTGATAGGTTATGACTGCTCAAGAGCGCTGGCACCACGACAGGTCATCACAGGAGTTGACGATGAGCCCTAGGCCATAAAGACAGATCTAGCTTGGAGTGTTGTCAGTAGCTCACCACAGGTTGCAAAGTCGACAGAGGTTGTAGGTCTGTAAAATTGTGTATCTGCAAGGACTTGAGTTTCCAAGATGCATCACATCTGAAAAAATGTGTAAGAACCAGAGAATTGACTTTTCACTTTTTCGATGACAGTTCGATTGATATAAATTTTTCGAAGCAAGCAGCCATGAGTACGGTTAGTGCTCATACATACGATTGTTGTGTGAAGACAAGGTACACTCTCTCTAGTCGTTGGTAAAGCAAGGGTTGCACCCACTAAAGTTCTGACAATACCCAGGCTTGTGTTGCTGGTCCACTGCAGCTGCAGTGGTTTCCTCAGCAGTCAGCAGTACTGTATGTAAAAGGAAGACCTAGAACTCAAAATCGACGGACTCAAGTCAAAAGTCTACAATGACAGAAGGTTTCCGGTTTCTGTGGCCAATAGAGTCAGACAAATCAGAGAAACATCAGACCCTGCACAGGGGCACTACGTTGATAGTGATCAAACTCCAAGACCATGCTTCCAGAGGCCCATAATGTATCAGAGTTGATCAGTTCAAATTGGTTTACTGGACCCAAGTCTTTGTGGTAAAGAGAGATTGTCATATCAGAGTCAACTCCAGAGCTCTTGGTCCTGAAGTGAAATTGACACAGGTACTACAAACCAAGCTAGAAAAGAACAGATTCAGGACAGATTCGGTCAGTTCTCAAAATGGTATACAGCAATGAAGGTTGTTGCTCGGATCCAGCGACTATCAAAAGGAGACAAGTCACAAAAGCCCATAAATGTTGAGGACTTAAAGAAAGCAGGTACTATGCTTATAAAATTGGCACAAAAGAATGCCTTCAAAAGAGAAATAAAAACATTGATTCATGGCAAACTGCCAAATAATAATCAATTGTTCCAGCTTGACCCAGTGTTTCACAATGGTGTTCTCAGGGTAGAAGGGCATTTAAGGAAATCCTTTTCACCTCTCAACTTGAAGCATCCATTAATCCTGCCAATTAACGGTGTATTGACACATCTAGTTTTGGGTCACTCTCTTCCAGAGCAATTCACGTAGAAATGCTGGAAGACCTAAACACTGATTTTAAAAAGCACTGCCTTTAAAAAAAGCCTTTTTTAGCAATACGTGGGGCTGTAAGGAAGATCAGGTCAGATCAAGGCACAAGCTTCATGGGGGCAAAGAATAAACTGACAAAGTTGTTTAACGAATTGGACGAAGAGAGACTGAGTGCTTTCCTATCCCAAAAACAATGTGACATCATATTTAATGTGCCTAATGCCAGTCACATAGGGGGTGTTAGGCAAAGGCAGATCAGGACAATTAGGAGTGTTTAAGCTGGGTCCTTTCTCAAAGCAGATTAGATGATGCTTCATTAAGAACATTCTTCCACGAAGCCACGTCCATCATATATAGTCACCCACTTACCACTGATACCATTAATGACCCAAAGAGCTCTGAGCCAGACTATTTGCTCACCATGAAAGCTTATATTCTTCTGCCACCACCAGGAAAATTCGTAGCAGAAGCACTGTATTCCAAAAAAGATGGCATAGAGTACAGTATTTGATTTACCACAGCAATTTTGGGGTAGATGTAGGAAAGAGTATTCGGCAATCATCACAGACAGTGCTGGCATTCTGTAAAATGAAATGTGAAGATCGGAAGTGTTGTTATTCTTTAAGAGGAAGGAATTCAACGCAGTGACTGGAGACTAGGAAGAGTGCTTGATGTTTTTTCTATGTTAGACTACTACCACTGTATGGAATAAAAAGGTTTTTAAAAAGCTGTAAGAATCTAATTAGACAGTGTTGCTAAGCCTAACATCTCCGTTCAACTTAATTATACTACATCTGTTGACTTTATACAATACTAGAATATGGTGATGAATCTGGGGACCTGTCATGATGTCATGAATAAGTATGGTATAATCAAATAAATAACATTTCAAATGGTCTTAATAAAAGGCAATGCCTTATTTCTTTAGTGTATAATATGCAACATTTCCTTTACATGTAGATACTTAAACCATGGACAAATTTAGAAATGTAGTACATGTTTGAGGTTTGAGGTGGATTACTGCAACACACTGCTGGCAGGTCTACCTATGAACGCAATCCGTCCTCTGCAAATGATCCAAAATGCAGCTTCCCGGCTTGTTTCCAACCTGCCAAAGTTCTCGCATACCACCCCACTGCTGTGATCCCTCCACTGGCATATGTTAGCTGCATGCATCAGATTCACAACACTGATGCTGGCCTACAAAGCATAAAATGGACCAGCTCCCTCTTACTGTACCTCAAAGCCCTCATCACTCCTCGCACTGCACCCCACACCCTCCGATCTACCAGCACTGCTCGACTGGTTCCACCGTCTCTCAGGGTAAGAGGCAAGTATACTACAAGACTCTTCTCTGTTCTGGCACCAAGGTGGTGGAATGAACTTCCCCAAGGTGTTCGGACAGCTATTTTCAAATGGTGGTTGAAGATCTATTTATTCAGGAAACACTTCAACTAGCAATTCTTTGCCTATCTTTTACATTTATAATTTTAAAAAAACTTTCATTGAACAATGTTTTAAACTCATGGCATCTTAAGTATGTAACTGTGGGGGGAGCAAGGCACACGGCGGCGCAGCCAGAGAGGGCCGAGCGACGTCCACAGCCGAGCTGAAGGGCCGAGCGACGTCCACAGCCGAGCTGAAGGGCCGAGCGACGTCCACAGCCGAGCTGAAGGGCCGAGCGACGTCCACAGCCGAGCTGAAGGGCCGAGCGACGTCCACAGCCGAGCTGAAGGGCCGAGCACAACCCCAGACGCACACCGGCCAGATCCACCCCCAAAGTCCAGGAAAGGGAGGGCGGGAGGGAAAAAAAATAAATCCTCCACAAAACAGGGAAGTCCAAAAACAGGAAAAAACACAGGCCTGCGACACCCCCCGCGGACAGGAAGTGGGGCGACGTCCTCCACGGAAACCAAAAGTGAAGCGACGCCCCCCACCAAAAAGTGCGGGGCGATGTCACAAGACACTGAAAAAACAGAACAAACCTTGGGCTGGCGACATGGCCCGCAACCAGGAAGTGAGGCGGCGCCCCCCGCGAAAAAACCAATAGTGAACCAGAATTAATGTATTCAATGATAGAGATTTAAGCACTTATGTACGTCGCTCTGGATAAGGGCGTCTGCCAAATGTAATGTATTGTAATGGTCTGAGTTCTGTAGCTCAGATTTATACATTTCTAACTTGATAGACATTTCTAACATTTCTAACATTTCTAACCTTATTTTGGATTTTTTGTTAAAAATGAAAGGCTGAGAGACACTACTCATAAAGTCTGTTTCTCTTTGCCTACAGAGGCCCTGACGTAATAAAAGAATGTTTGATTATTCACATTCTTATAAATGTGACTGAATTGAGACAAAACAACACAATGGCAGATCAGATGACATTTCAGTATAAATCCAGAGCATTTATACAGCATGTCACTGCAGGATTCATACAACCAGTTTATTCAGAATCTGTCATGAAAATGAATGAATGCAGGTGAAAATCATCATGTGAACATAAACACTGAGTTCAGAGATCAGAGTCTGGGGAAAAACTGCAGGAGGAACAAAAAGTGATACGTCTGTATTTAAATAAAATGCTGTCTTTTACAAAAAGATAAATAATTCCTATTTGTTTTAAGAAGTCACAAAGCAGCCTCATTCTAAACAGATATTTATCTTCACTTTTTTTTTTATCAACATTAAGCATTTATTATTATTTTCTGTCTGATATTTCTGTGATTTTACACTGACACTTTAGTTATTGTATATTAACAATGTATATTAACATATAAAACATATTCCAGAGCTTTAACTGCTCTCTGTATTATGTGCTCTTGTAACATTAGGTATAGACCAAATAACCTTACCCTGTGAAGATCCCAGTCCTTTTCCCTCTCAGTCTAACAATAGTGAAACTTTCATTTTATTCTGTGGCTGTACAGACTCCACCCTTCTCATGAACACACACTGCTACTAGGTGTAAAACTCAGTTAATTCTAAAGTAATGTGTGACAATTGATTAAATCAGTTTATTCAGTTTCATATTTGTCTTGCAGTCTTGCATTTGTCAGAATCTGTTAGCCAGAGCGACTTACAGAAGTGCTGTGAAGTGTCTATCAATTATTACATCAACAATGGTCCACTATGACGTTTAGTACCATCAGGATTGTTGTCCTTCTTTTGAGGTGACTGAAAACCTCTCAAAGCATTTCAATACAATGGGGGTGAATGCAACAGCGAGGACGTCATTCACGTATGCTGCAGTAAACTGCTTAGGCATCATTATGATGGTTGTTTTCCTCAGGCATGTGTGGATGGTAGCCTGGATTAAGTGACAGGATAAAATGTTTAGTAAAGACCACAGTAATTCATCAGAAAAGCCCATTCTTCTTTTTTTCTTCTCTGGTTTCACAGCATGAATGAAGTGAAAAACAGATTTAAATAATTAAAAGTAATGTTTTAAAAAACAAAATTAACACAGAAACATGAGACAGAATAAATGTGTTAATTTTATTTGTTAGTCTAGTTAAATTATACTTACCAAGGATTATGTGTATGGATTCATACAGGTATAGTGATCCAACGGCATATTACAGTCAAGTAAATAATTAATTACACTTGATTCAGCAAATGCATTGAGTTTAATAGACTGTTTTTTTTACTATAAAAACTTACAAGTGCAACCTTAACAACTCAGTAAGTTTAGAATTTTCCTGTTATTTCAGGCAGTAAATGATTATTTTACTTTGTTAGGAAAAGGATAGTTTTCTACCGCTTATCCAAACTTCTCGGGTCACGGGGAGCATCTCAAGCGTCATCAGGCATCAAGGCAGGATACACCCTGGACGGAATGCCAACCCATCGCAGGGCAAGGATAGTATTTGGATAGTATGCAAAATTAATACACATTACTCCCTTTGCTTTCATATGACAAACAACTTTGATGTAGTGTTGGGCTACAACATGAAGGCTGATCTGGACCTTGACGCCAGTCAAGCTGAAAACCACTGAGAAACATTGGTGCAATTCAGCTTTTTTGGCCTCATCTGATAGGCACATGATATAAATGACTAGATTCATTTCCCATTTTTTTTTTTTTTTTTTTTTTCACGTTAGCTATTATTTAATGCTAAATAAAATGTGCTAAACAAAACACTGTTCACCTCCTGAGCAAATAAGCAGCAATGGAACACAGTGCTAAACCTATCACAATTAAATGCAGTTTGTCATTGTTAATATTAGAACATTAAACAGTAAAACTTGTCTATTTTTAACTTTCAGTTCCATTTGGGTTTCTACTGCAGTGGAAATGTTTTAGCCACAAGTATCATGTGGAAAGTTTCAGGATGAAGAACAGTTTCAGAAAACACACTTCAGCTCTGAGAGTGAAATAGCGTACTTGTTACATTATGTGTCCCCAAATTTTTAGACTGTAAATAATTTTAGTCCATGACCTATTGACTCAGTATGAGAATGTATTTATTGACGGAGACTACAAAGCACTTCTGTAAGTCACTCTGGATAAGGGCATCTGACATATGTTATAAATGTAAATGTTTAAAGGCTTGTTCTTCACATGCTTTAACGTTTCATGTCTCCCAGAGCCCGATTCTACGGGGTCCTTTTTTAAAGGACTACAATTTATCCTTACACCTGATTGATGCTTATATAAACTATAAAACTATTTAAAAAATATCCCAAGAACATGCAGAATCTCTTCTACATTCATTTAGTGTTAGTTTCTACATCCTCATTATACATCACTCTACTGATCAGATATTAATGTCAGCATGGATAAAACTTTCATCTAGAAAAATAGCATTAAACTCAATATCGAAAACAAATCTTTAGATTCTGATAATAAACTAATAATATGTATTTTTAATATTACAATTATAATTATATTTACAAGACATTTATTATATAGAGAGACTAAACGTGCATTTTTATAATGTTAAGTTTCTTAATTTAAATTCTATTCACTTTTGCTTAAATGGCAATTCAAAGTTTATTGAAAATAATTTATTTTCCCTTATTTTCTCTCCCTTATTATTAATATGATGTTATTACATGTTATTTAGACCTTACACTTCTGTTCCTTTACCTTTTATAGAGTATTTGTGGGTGTGTCTATGCAGATGAGCTGTGGATGGATGATTAACATATTCACATGAGCATGAAGGAAATCAGTGTTTTGGAAACTTTTGCAAATTCTCTTAAATATATTTGTGTTTGATGTGTTTTGAAACAACCACAGACTGACTAAGAAAGAATTTCATTTGAAGGATTTGATCTTTTTTGTGTTCTTTTGATTTTTCTTTTATATAATTATTTCAACATAGCGTTTGTTTTCCTTTTTCCATGTCCACTTATTCTGAACTTTTTATATTTGAGAGTTGAAGAGGTGAGATTTTAAACCGTGTGTGTGTGCGTGAGTGTGTATGTGTGTGTGTGTGTGCGTGCGTGCGTGTGTGTGTGCGTGCATTTGTGCGTGTGTATGTGTGAGTGTGTGTGTGTGTGTGTGTGTGTGTGTGTGTGTGTGTGTGTGTGTGTGTGTGTGTGTGCGTGAGTGCGTGTATGTGTGTGCCTCTCACTGGTTCTCCAGCAGTTGTTCCAGTTCCTGAGCTTTACTGCAGAGCTGATTGAATGGAACAAAATTCCCCAATTTATTCAATTCAATTCAAATTTATTTGTATATCGCTTTTAACATTCTCTCGAAACAGCTTTACAGAACATAGAAAATAGTAGACAGTTTAAAATTCAATATTAAATATTAATATTAGACAAATTTAAATATGTTTGTATTTATTCCCAATGAACAAGACTGAAGTGAATGATGTGATGTGGCAAGAAAAAACTCCCTTAGATGAAAGAGGAAGAAACCTTGAGAGGAACCAGAGTTTAGTGAGCCAATGTTTCATCCTGCAGCTTCTCTAAATCAGACCTGACTCAAATCATGTTCAATTCAACAACATTCAACAAACAACTACTCATGTTCACAGAAGGTCAGAACAGTTAATGCAAAGTTTCATTTAACACAGACAGATCATATTTATTAATTTTTTACAACATCAGAGATAGACTTATGGCTCACTCGACCAGTCCCACAGCCCCTACCTCACATCACAGACAGCGGCAGAGCGTGTCGTTAGTTACAGTGAGGTTATTAATAAACCAATGATAGAAGTCATTAAAGCATAATCAACACATCAGACTTCCATTACACTTTATGGATTAAAGAGTCAGAGTCATTCTTCACACCTTCCTTCCCTTTGCACTTCAGGTAAATGCACACTGTAGCGACTATGAGAACTCCCAGCTCAGACACCACCCCAAACACCAGATATGAAAAATAGATCTTCTCATCTGGTTTTGGCTGGTCTTCTACAAAAAACACAAAATATTAAAACATTGAATTTATGACCATGATGCTGTGTGTCATGACATTTAGCTCGCACACACACTCACCGAGGAGACTTTTACAGACACATTGTAGACGAGAAAGGCTTCCTTAGTGTTCATGCTCTGGATGGTGTAAACTCCACTGTCAGTCAGGTTCACATGTTCCAGTTTGAGAACTGGAGATATCCTGTGTGTGTATCCGTTAAAACAATCCAAAGAACTGTCTTCAAATGTACAGATATTTGTACCAGCTGCATCATCAGCAAAACTCTTGGTGCTTCTATAAATCACCTCCACTGGCTCACTTCTGGGCAAATCCATGAGCAGATTTTCACCAGGCTTTAGCTTAAATGATGAGTTCTCAGCTAAGGAGAAAACAACATTACAAATTCTATATAAATCTTTTACAAATCTAACTTAAATTAAAGGTCTTTCTAATCCACAACTGTTTGACAGAACAAATGATGAGCCTTACTCTGAATGGAGACATTAAATTCACTGATGCACTTCTCATTACACTTGCAGCAGTAATAACCCCTCATACTGTAATAAGCATCAGTGATGGTGAGAGACAGATCTCCCTTCAGGTACTGATCATGAGATATATTATATCCCTTATCTGGGTTGCATGATGTCTGATTACACCAAGCCACCACATAGTTATGATTTTTGGTCCATTCAACCAAATCGGTACAATTCCGTGTGCATTTGAGTGTAACAGACCCATGATGATTCACATTTATTGGGGAAATTGCATTGCCTGAAAAAAAAAAGGATAAAGCCTTTATATCAGGTGAAAGAAATGCATCTATTTTTTATCCTAAAGTGATTTAAAAATATGGCCATGTACAAAAGTTTTGAGAATGACATAAATATTAAGTCTGCTGCTTCAGTTTTTGTGGATTTTTTTTCAGACATTACTGGAGTATAATTACAAGAATTTCATAAGTGTCGAAGACTTTTATTTACAATTACATGAAGTTTATGCAGAGAGTCAATATTTGCAGTGTTGACCCTTCTTTTTCAAGACCTCTGCAATTTGCCCTGGCATGCTGTCAGACATTTTCTGGACCACATCCTGACTGATGGCAGCCCATTCTTGCATAATCAATGCTTGGAGAATTTGTCAGAATTTGTGGGTGTTTGTTTGTCAACCTGCCTCTTGAGGATTGACAACAAGTTCCCAATGGGATTAAGGTCTAGGGAATTTCCTGGCTCTAAATTAAAAATTTAGATGCTTTGTTCCCCTGAGGCATTTAGTTATCACTTTTGCCTTATGGCAAGGTGGCAAGGTGCTCCATCATTCTGGAGAGAAGTTCCTCTCAGAGGATGCTTTTGTACCATTCTTTATTCATTGTTTTGTTCTTAGGCAGCATTTTGAGTGAGCCCACTCCCTTGGCACACCTCTCCCACCCCTGAGCAACCCCACACAGGAATGGTCTCAGGATGCTTTACTGTTGGCATGACACAGGACCAATGGTAGCGCCCACCTTTTATTCTCCAGGCAGCTTTTTTTTCCGGATGTCTCAAACAATCGGAAAGGGGATTCAAAGAATAAGAAAATGACTTTACCCCAGTCCTCATCAGTCCAATCCCTGTAGCTTTTGGAGAATATCAGTCTGATTCACCTGCTGCCATTCTAGAGCAAGCTCTGCATAGGTGGTGCCCCGATCCTGTAGATCAATTAACTTTATAAGACAGTCCCGGCGATTGTTGGATTTTATTGGGCACCCTAAAGCCTTCTTCTCAAACATTGAACATCTCTCATTGATGTTCTTGATCCAATAAATGGTTGATTTACGTGCAAGCTTACTAGAGCAATATACTTGCCTGTGAATCCCTTTTAGAGCAAAACAATGATCACTGCACATGATTCCTTGCAGGTAACCACAGAGAAAGATGTCATGATGTCAGCTGGTCCTTTTGTGGCAGGTCGGAAATGCCGTAAAAGTGTTTTTTTTTTTGTTTGTTTTTTTTTTTTAGTTCATTTTTATGGCAAAGAGACACTTTGCAATTAATTGCAATTATTCTGATCACTCTTCATAACATTCTGCAGTATATGCAAATTGCCATTTGCATATATTTATAACTGAAGCAGCAGATTAAAATTAACATTTGTGTAATTCTCAAAACCTTTGGCTGCGGCTGTACGCGAAGAACTAAGGTAATCAACAACCGATAATGCATCTGCACACACAGAGAAATGAAAGTGTGAATTAAACTGATTAAGATTAACTTATTAAAGACCCAGGTGTCTAAAACTGACTAGAACTCATTATAATTAGAACAGATATGAGATATTTTCTCACTGAACTGTACCTTTCACAGAGAGAGTGTAAATAAGATTGATGTATTTATACAGTGTGTCCCGGATGGTGTAAACTCCACTATCTGATGGTTTTAGATTCTTCAGTATTAGATCTGAGTCTTTCAGTAGTGCTCTGTGTTTATATTCATCATTACACTGAAGTGAGTCTTCAGTCACATTGCAGATCTGTTCACCGTACAGATCAGGTGAATCTTTGCTTTTATAAATCAACTCCATGTAGTTTGATTTGTGTAAGTGTAGGATCAAATCTTCTCCAGACTTTAAATTAGATAACTGCATCAAAGCTGAGGAGAAAACAAATCAGAAGCTTCATCAGTTCCAAATCTGACACATGATGATTTAAACTTTCACAGATAAATCAGTAAATAATAAACAAGTACACTCACTCTCAATGCTGAGCTGTACAGTATTGACCTCTTCACCAGCACATTCACACGTGTACAAACCTCTGTTACTGTAATCAGCTGCATTGATGGTGAGAGACAAATCTCCCTTCAGGTACTGATCATGAGACATGTTAAACCCCTCCTTTGACCAGCATGATGTCTGATTACACTCAGCCACAATAAGACGTGGTTTATCAATCACAGTCCACAGTGAATAAGAACAGTTCTGCTTACAGGGAAGATCAGCAGACTGATTCAGCTTCACCATTACAGAAGTAAAAGCCAGAGTAGGAGCTGAAAGAAAGTGAGAGCAAAATCCTTGTTAGTAAAAATTTGTAATATAACGTGATATTATGTAAATATATTATGTTATATTTTCACTTTTATATTTCATTAACATATGCAAGAATATCAAATGCATAATTTTAATATGCAGAGGGTGTCAGTGAGCAGAGAGAGAGAGAGAGAGAGAGAGAGAGAGAGAGAGAGAGAGAGAGAGAGAGAGCATTGTGTTCAATTTATTGTTAATGTTAGTGAACTTCTGTAACAGAAGAAGTAACAGTAGATGTGTAGTGAGTAGTACTGACACTTACCAGTGGTAAACATGAATATGAGGAAGAAGAGGACACAGTGATGAAGGCTGCAGAACTGCATGGCTGATGAGACACAACACCACCATCAGCACTGCACAGGTGTAGAATAAAGCAAGAGACAGACATACTGAACTACTCCTTTAGGAACAGGTATGTAACACTAACACAAACACACACAGACAGACACACACACACTCTATATATAGATGTGTGTATATATACTGTATAGATGTGTGTAAAACCAGGTGAAATGACCAGAATTGTGTTAGGATTGTGTCTTCATCAATTAAAATCCAGACAAATGCAGGGATAAAAAGAGAAAACAGGGTTTTAAGAAAAAACAACAGAATTACAAATACATTAAAAACACTAGGGAGACTTGAAATGAAAAAATAAAACAGAAACCAAGAAACGAAACACACAAAAACAAGGAGCAAAAAAAAACACAATGCAACAAGTATAAATAGGGAGCACAATCACTGAGACACGGAACAGGTGTGCAGATGCAGGATCAGATTAAGTATAGGGCAGGGCTAAGACAGGTGAACACAAAATGAATATGAAAACATGTGGTACAAGACAAAAACAAAAGCCGTGCCAACCCATGTTCACACCCAAAAGTCTAAAGGGGCAATGATCCCAGCTAAAATCATGGAGAAGCGAGGAACATGGCGGCATAGCCAGAGGGGGCAGAGCCACATCCACAGCCGAGCAGAAGGGCCAAGATACGTCCAATGCTTAGCCATGGCCTGAACCACGTACAGAAAGGGAGGAAGGGAAAATTCCGCCACCAAAGTCCGGTACCAAGCCACCTCCGCAACAGGAGCAAAAAAATGTTCACAAAAAAAGAACAAAAGAAAAGACAGATTCCCCTGCAGGCAAGTAGTGAGGTAGCATCCTCCACGGGAAAATGGAGTGAAGCGGCGTCACCCACGGGTGTAAACAAATAAAAATAAAGAAACCAGGTCCGGCTGGTGAAATCCTCCACAAAGTGAGGCAGCATCCTCTGCAGGAAAACAGGAAGCGAAGCAGATGCAGAGCGATGTCTACAGAAGAAAACCAAAATTTCAGAAGGGTTCTAAAAGTCCTTAAAGGCAGGGTGCACAATGTTTCAAAAATGCTTCAGAAAACTGAGTCGGGCTGACTAATAAAACAAACCTGTAGCCAATTAGCAGAAAGGGGTGTCTTCTGAATATCCGGCAGAGAGAGTGTTCGGTGCGCATGTCTGACATTAGCCGAAAGTGATTGAAAGATTGACATGACGGATACCTCTGCTGTTACCTATGCCTCGGGTTCTAGGTATTGAACGTCGTCTTCTGCATGAAACGGAGCCAAACCTTTCACGGTACAACACACAGTACAACAAAAACACATTTGACCTGTATTACCATAGTATTACTCATAGAGTTCATAAAAATATCCCCTCGGCCAGCTGCCCCAGCAGGTTCCACCATAATAGTTGCCTGGGTTATATATGTTCTGTATGTGTGGGGCTGAGCTATCAAAGCAGGGGTGACACCCATTTGGGTTAGGGGCGTGTTTGTTTAGGTGATTTCAAATGTCAACATTGGCTTTCAGAGATCATGCACACCACCTTTAAAAGAATAGTCCAGAATAGTGCTCAAACAGTCATTAGTTGCCAGGCTTGAGGTGATTCTGCTGGGTTTCTGAATGGTCCGAGTCCTACTGTCGGAGAAGCGAGGGTGTCTTCAGGGATAAAATCCAGACCCAAATGCAGGGAAAACATAAAAAAGTGGATTCAAACACAAGGACTCAAGACAACCAGTATAAATAGGGAAGACACTTATTGAGACAAAAGGAACAGGTGTGCAGAGGCGGGACAGATTAAGGATAAGACAGGGCTAGGAGACATGAACACAAAACAAATATGAAAACAAGTGGTACAAAAACATAAACAAAAGCCAGCCAGTACCGCCTCCCGGGTGTTCAGAAAGGGAACAGTCCAAGCCATCTATGACAGATTTGTTTTTTTTTTCAAATTCTGTGTTAGACTAGACTTTTTTAGAACATCTGAAATGAAATCTGGTTGTATCTGGTCTGAGTTCTGTTGTTGTCCAGATTTCCAACTTTCATATTGTGGAATTTCTGGTAAAAAATTAAACTCTGATAAACAGTTTTATCAGATGACATTGCAGTATAAACCCAGAGCATTTATACAGCATGTCACTACAGCATCCATACAACCAGTTTATTCAGAATCTGTCATGAAAATGAATGAATGCAGGTGAAAATCATCATGTGATCATAAACACTGAGTTCAGAGATCAGAGTCTCGGGAAAAACTGCAGGAGGAACAAAAAGTGATACTTCTGTATTTAAAAACGCTGTCTTCTACACAAAGATAAATAATTCCTATTTGTTTTAGATGTAAAAGAAGTCACAAAGCAGCCTCACTCTAAACAGATATTTATCTTCACATTTTTCATTAATCTACCTTAAGCATTTATTATTATTTTCTGTCTATTTCTGTGATTTTACACTGACACTTTAGTTATTTTATTAAACTTTAAATGTATATTTACATAAAACATTAATTTTAACTGCTCTCTGTATTATGTGCTCTGGTAACATTATATATAGACCAAATAACCTTACCCTGTGAAGATCTCAGTCCTGCTCTCTTTTCCCTCTCAGTCTAACAATAGTGAAACTTTCATTTTATTCTGTGGCTGTACAGACTCCACCCTTCTCAGAAACACACACTGCTACTAGGTGTAAAACCCAGTTAATTCTAAAGTAATGTGTGAAAATCGATTAAATCAGTTTATTCAGTTTCAGATTTGTCTTGCAGTCTCGCATTTGTCAGAATCTGTTATCCAGAGCGACTTACAGAAGTGCTGTGAAGTGTCTATCAATTATTACATCAACAATGGTCCACTATGACATTTAGTACCATCAGGATTGTTGTCCTTCTTTTGAATTGATTGAAAACCTCTCAAAGCATTTCATTACATTCAGCAGTAGACTGCTCAGGCATCATTATAATGGTTGTTTTCCTCAGGCAGTAGTAGACAGTAAGTGACAGGTTAAGAAGTTTAGTAAAGACCACAGTAATTCATCAGAAAAGCCCGTTCTTATTTTTTCTTCTCTGGTTTCACAGCCTGAATGAAGTGAAAAACAGATTTAAATAATTAAAAGTAATGTTTTAATAATAATAAAAAAAAAAAAAAAAATTAACAAAGATACATGAGGCAGAATAAATGTGTCTCTTTCTGCCTGTCTGACTGTCTGTCTCTCTCTCTCTCTCTCTCTCTCTCTCTCTCTCTCTCTCTCTTTATGAGATTAGGCCACAGAAATTGTGTCACCTTCATAAGCATATGTTGCATGCTGAAATAAATGAAGTTCCAGACGTGCATAATTTGATGGGTTCGTTTATTGGATTTTATTTTCTCTCTCTGCTTACAAATTCAAGCGCTAATTCGAATCTTTTTCACACACCAAAAACTATCAAAAATATTTTTCTTATTAACTCTTTGTTTTCAGTCCTCGCTTGCACCTTTTTTCCCTGCTAGAGCCCCCTACAGTTAGATTGCTAGCACAACATGCCTTCTTGAGCATTCATCTCTTTCTAAAAAAAAAAAACGAATAAAAAAAAAAATACACGTAAACTAAATGACCTGGATGACGGGCCATAAAGACAAGCCTGTTGAGTTTCCCAAAAGAAAGCAATAGAATCTGGACACATCTTAACAACAAAAAAGATCATAAACATACACTGTTCATGAGAAAGCATTTCATCCATCAAATGTAAAACAAAAAAAATCTCCAGGTTTCACACTGATTTGTATAGGATATGCTTCTGTTCTCATTATAGAGCTAGTTGTGTTTGTTTAATTCATATGTTTAGATTTTTCATATAAAGTTTACAATTTTGTAATTCAACATTTGTCTCACTGTTAATTTTATTTGTTAGTCTAGTTAAATTACACGTACCCAGTATTATGTCTATAGATTCATATAGTGATCCAACGTCATATTGAAGTCAAGTAAATAATTAATTACACTTGATTCAGCAAATGCACTGAATTCAATAGACTGTTTTTTTTCTATTATAAAAACTTACAAGTGCAACCTTAACAACTCAGTAGGTAAGTTTAGCATTTTTCCTGTTATCTCAGGCAGTAAATGATTATTTCACTTTGTTAGGAAAAGTATAGTATTAATATGCAAAATTAATACACATTCCTCTTTTTACTTTCATATGACAAACAACTTTGATGTAGTGTTGGGTTACAACATGAAGGCTGATCTGGGCCTTGATGCCAGTGAAGCTGAAAACCACTGAGAAACATTGGTGCAATTCAGCTTTTTTGGCCTCATCTGATAGGCACATGATATAAATGACTAGATTCATTTCCCATTTTTTATTAATTTTTTTTTTCACGTTAGCTATTATTTAATGCTAAATAAAATGTGCTAAACAAAACACTGTTCACTTCCTGAGCAAATAAGCAGCAATGGTGCACAGTGCTAAACTTATCACATTTAATATTAGAACATAATATTAATATTAATGTTAAGATTAGAACATTAAACAATAAAACTAGTGTTTATTGTTTTAACTTTCAGTTCCATTTGGGTTTCTACTGCAATGAGAAAATGTTCCAGCCACAAGATTCATGCGGAAAGTTTCAGGATGAAGTACAGTTTCAGAAAACACACTTCAGCTCTGAGAGTGAAATAGCGTACTTGTTACGTGTCCCCAAGTTTTTAGACTGTAAATACTCTTAGTCCATGACGTAGTGACTCAGTATGAGAATGTATTTATTGACAGAGACTACAAAGCACTTCTGTAAGTCACTCTGGATAAGGGAATCTGCCAGATGTTATAAATGTAAATGTATTTACGAGGCTGAAGCAGGATTTTAATCTTATTACTGAACTCCTGTGAATGATGTTGTAGATGCAGTTTTTGGCCTGTAAAGGCTTCATTACTCTAAAGTTAATGAATTATTGTATTACTGTGCTGAATACAATCCATTCCACAACCTAAACACATTACAATCATGAACTCATTTAATCACAATCAGTAATTCATTTTATTACAGAATTATCAGAAATGATCTAAGACGTGTTACTTCACCAAAAGAAGGTATTCTAAATTAACAGCATCAATCAAAATGTTTAAGGGTTATTTTACATTTGCAGAAAACAACAGCCCAAAAAAAATATCCCAAGAACAGGCAGAATCTCTCCTACATTCATTTAGTGTTTGTTCTACATCCTCATTATACATCACTCTACTGAGCAGATATTAATGTCAGCATGGATAAATCATTCATCTAGAAAAATACCATTTAAGCATCTTTTGTGTCTGCACCATGTTTTTCTTTCTGCCACTCTGAAGCATTTTTAAACATTAAGCACTACATTACTCAACATTTAACCAGGAGATTTTATCCTTGTTTTTATTGCTTTATATTCTGTAGGGTACTAACCATTGTGCTATGGTTTCTTTTCTGAGAAAAGCCATTTTTCCATCTATTTGGTGTGTTAAATCGGTCAGTAAACTAATGATATGACAATACTATGTCATGACCATCTGTTTTATTTGATTCTCCTGATTTCTGCAGGCTGCAACTTCTCCTTCATTGCGCTCAAACCACTTTCCAGGTAATGTTACTTAGATGTAATGATCAAATTTGAACATTTAGAATTTGCGGCATTCAGAAATCACCCAATTGCAAATACGGATGCCCACATTACCCGTGAGCCTCAGCATCCGTTGCTATTGAGACAGAGCCAGTCCACTTTGCGATTGGGTGATTTCTGCAGGTTTTCAGGTTTTGCAAATTCTAAATGTGCAAATTTGATCATTACATTCAAGTAACATTACCTGGGAAGTGGCGGCCTGCAGAAATCAGGAGAATCAAATAAAACAGATGGTCATGTCATCGTATTGTTGAATTATCAAGCACACTATCGTGTTTATGTGTTGAAAGAAAGATGAGGAAGTCATTTAAAGAGAATTGGCGGTGGGTCATCAGGTAGTTTTAGCTGACGTCTTAAACATAGTAAAAGTAGATAAGGCTCATAGGTACCGTAGTATTTAGTTTACTGTCCGATTTAACACACCAAATAGATGGAAAAACGGCTTGAAAAAAATGGATGGAAAAGAAAACATAGCACAATGGTTAGTACTCTATAGAATATAAATCTCCTCGTTAAATCTTGAGTAATGTAGTGCTTAATGTTTAAAAATAAATAACATATGAGCAAAAACAATGCTTCCGAGTGGCAGAAAGAAAAACATGGTGCAGACATGAAAAATGCTACCTATTGAAAAACATTAGATCAAAATTCATACTGAGTGACACGAAAAAAAATTGAAATACGTCTCCACGAACACGAATCAATAGATTACATTTCGTGACCTATGTCACAAACTGCCATGAGACTGTGTGCGTGTGTGCGTGTGTGTGTGTGTGTGTGTGTGTGTGCGCGCGCCTCCACTGGTTCTCCAGCAGTTGTTCCAGTTCCTGAGCTTTACTGCAGAGCTGATTGAATGGAACAAAACTTTTCCCCAATTTGTTCAATTCAATTAAAATTTATTTGTATATCGCTTTTAACATTGTCTCGAAACAGCTTTACAGAACATAAGAAAAATTGTACAGACTGTTTAATATTCAATATTTAATATACAGTAAATATTAGACAAATTTAAATATGTTTGTATTTATCCCCAATGAACAAGGCTGAAGTGAATGAGGTGACCGTGGCTTAGACTCCCTTAGATGGAAAAGGAAGAAACCTTGAGAGGAACCAGTGTTTTTATTAACCATGAATCAGCTCCTCTTCATTAGAAATTCACAAAAAGTTCACAATTTATTGTACTGCTGCTCAACAGGACGCATCGCTCCTTGTGGAACATAAGAGGAGAAGGGCTTTAATCATTCATTATGCTGAGCTTTTAGAAAAATGATTCAAACACAAAACCTGAAGAAAGAAAACACTGTCAGTCATTGAATAATTTGCACAAGCAATCTTTGGTACAAATAATTTCTAGTCAACAAATACTCATGTTCACAGAAGGTCAGAAAAGTTACTGCAAAGTTTCATTTATGACAGAAAGGTCACATTTTGTATTAATTTTGTACAACATCAGAGACAGACTCATGGCTCACTCGACCAGTCCCAGAGCCCCAACCTCACACCACAGTCTGCAGCAGAGCGTGTCAGAAGTCAGAGTGTGTGTGTTTTAAACTGAGGGTTTAACAGGTACAGGAATAAATACAGTTGTTAGTTATACAATGAGGTTATTAATAAACTAATGATAGAAGTCATTAAAGCATAATCAACACATCACACTTCCATTACACTTTCTGGATTAAAGAGTCAGAGTCATTTCTAGAATAACTTATAAAAAAGCACAATACTGAACTTCATTCTTCACACCTTCCTTCCCTTTGCAATTCAGGCAAATTGCACACACTGCAGCGACTATGAGAACTCCCAGAACAGCTCCCACCACCACAAACACCAAATATGAAAAACAGATCTTCTCATCTGGTCTTGGCTGGTCTTCTGGAAAAAACACAAGATATTAAAACATTGAATTTATGACCATGATGCTATGTGTCATGACGTGAAAGAAGGACCATTACATTTAGAACTCACACACACACACAGAGTAGATGTTACCTTCCACAGACACGCTGTAGTTGAAAAAGGCTTCCTGAGTGTTCCTGCTCTGGATGGTGTAAACTCCACTGTCAGTCAGGTTCACATGTTCCAGTTTGAGAACTGGAGATATCCTGTGTGTATATACAATACACTCCAGAAAATCGTCTTCGAATATACAGATGTTTTTACCGTCCGCATCATCAGCAAAACTCCTGGTGCTTCTATAAATCACCTCCACTGGCTCACTTCTGGGCAAATCCATGAGCAGATCTTCACCAGGCTTTAACTGAACTGATGAGTTCTCAGCTAAGGAGAAAACAACATTACAAATTCTTTTACAAATCAAACTTAAATTAAAGGTCTTTCTAATCCACAACTGTTTGACAGAACAAATGATGAGCCTTACTCTGAATGGAGACATCAAATTCACTGATGCGCTTCTTATTACACATGCAGAAGTATACACCCCTCATACTGTAATAAGCATCAGTGATGGTGAGGGACAGATCTCCCTTCAGGTACTGATCATAAGATATATTATATCCCTTCTCTGGGTTGCATGATGTCTGATTACACCAAGCCACCACATGTTTTTTATTTTTGGTCCATTCAACCAAACCAGTACAATTCTGTGTGCATTTGAGTGTAACAGACCCATGACGATTCACATTTATTTGGGAAATTTGGGAAATATCTGAAAAAAAAAGAATAAAGCCTTTATATCAGGTGAAAAAATGTAAAGATGATCTCTATTTTTTATCCTGAAATGATTTATAAAATACAGCCATGTCCAAAAGTTTTGAGAATGACATAAATAATAATTTTCACAAAGTCTGCTGCTTCAGTTTTTGTAGATCTTTTTTTCAGACATTACTATTGTATACTGAAGAATAATTACAAGCATTTCATAAGTGTTGAAGGCTTCTATTGACAATTACATGACGTTTATCCAAAGAAGCATTATTTGCAGTGTTGACGCTTCTTTTTCAAGACCTCTGCGATTTGCCCTAACATGCTGTCAAACATTTTCTGGGCCATATCCAGACTGATGGCAGCCCATTCTTGCATAATCAATGCTTGGAGAATTTGACAGAATTTGTGGGTGTTTGTTTGTCCACCCGCATCTTGAGGATTGACAACAAGTTCTCAATGGGATTAAGGTCTGGGGAATTTCCTGGCTCTGGATTCAAAATTTAGATTCTTTGGTCTCCTGAGGCATTTAGTTATCACTTTTGCCTTATGGCCAGGTGCTCCATCATTGTGGAAAAGGCATTGTTTGTTACCAAACTGTTCTTGGATGGTTGGGAGAAGTTGCTCACAGAGGAGGCTTTTGTACCATTCTTTATTTATTGTTGTGTTCTTAGGCAGCATTTTGAGTGAGCCCACTCCCTTGGCACACCCCTTCCACCCCTGAGCAACCCCACACATGAATGGTCTCAGGATGCTTTACTGTTGGCATGACACAGGACTGATGCTTTTTTTTCCGGATGTCTCAAATAATTGGAAAGGGGATTCAGAGCATCAGAGAAAATGACTTTACCCCAGTCCTCATCAGTCCAATCCCTGTACCTTTTGGAGAATATCAGTCTGATTCACCTGCCTGCTGCCATTCTAGAGCAAGCTCTGCATAGGTGTGCATAGGTGGTACCTGATCCTGCAAATCAATTAACTTTTGTTGGATTCTCTTGTGAACCCTGAAGCCTTCTTCTCAAATATTGAACATCTCTCCTTGAAGTTCTTGATCCAATAAATGGTTGATTTAGGTGCAAGCTTACTAGCAGCAATATCCTTGTCTGTGAATCCCTTTTGGAGCACAACAGTGATCACTGCACATGATTCCTTGCAGGTAACCACAGAGAAAGATAAATGATTTCAAACGCCACCCTCATGATCTTAGCAGGAAGTGTTTTTTGTTTTTTTTTGGATTTAGTTCATTTTCATGGTAAAGAAACACTTTGCAATTAATAGCAATTCATCTGATCACTCTTCATAATATTCTGCAGCATATGCAAATTGCCATTTTGCCATATGCATTTATTAAAAACTGAAGCAGCAGACTAAAATAATTAACAACCGACAATGCATCTGCACACACAGAGAAATGACAGTGTGAATTAAACTAATTAAGATAATCAACTTATTAAATACCCAGTTGTCTAACACTGACTTGAACTCTAATTAGAACAGATATGAGATATTTTCTCACTGAACTGTACCTTTCACAGAGAGAGTGTAAATAAGATTGATGCATTTATACAGTGTGTCCCGGATGGTGTAAACTCCACTATCTGACGGTTTTAGATTCTTCAGTATTATAATTGAGTCTTTCAGTAGTGCTCTTTGTTTATAGTCATCATTACACTGAAGTGAGTCTTCAGTCACATTGCAGATCTGTTCACCGTACAGATCAGGTGAATCTTTGCTTTTATAAATCAACTCCATGTAGTTTGATTTGTGTAAGTGTAGGATCAAATCATCTCCAGACTTTAAATTAGCTGACAGCATCCTTGCTGAGGAGAAAACAAATCAGAAGCTTCATCAGTTCCAAATCTGACACATGATTTAAACTTTCACAGCTAAATCAGTGAATAATAAACAAGTAAACTTACTCTCAATGCTGAGCTGTACAGTATTGACCTCTTCACCGGCACATTCACACGTGTACAAACCTCTGTTACTGTAATCAGCTGCATTGATGTTGAGAGACAAATCTCCCTTCAGGTACTGATCATGAGACATGTTAAACCCCTCCTTTGACCAGCATGATGTCTGATTACACTCAGCCACAATAAGACAAGGTTCATCAATCACAGTCCACATTGAATAAGAGCAGTTCTGTTTACAGGGAAGAACTGCAGACTGATTCAGCTTCACCATTACAGAAGTGAAAGCCAGAGTAGGAGCTGAAATAAAGTGAGAGCAAAATGTGTGAAAACTATTTTTGTGTGTGTATGAATGGTGGCAGCACACTATACTGTAAATATATAATGTGTTATATTTTCACTTCTATTTCATTAATGTATGGAAGAATATCAAATGCATAATTTTAATATGCAGAGGGTGTATCAGTGAGCAGATTTTTTTGTTAATGTACCTCTGTAACAGAAGAAGTAACAGTGGATGTGCAGTGAGGGTGAGCAGGAGGGTGTGTAGTGCATAGTATTTTTTTGTCTAGTAATGACACTTACCAGTGGTAAACATGAAGATGAGGAAGAAGAGGACACACTGATGAAGGCTGCAGAACTGCATGGCTAATGAGACACAACACCACCATCAGCACTGCACAGGTGGAGAATAAAGCAAGAGACAGACATACTGAGCTACTCCTTTAGGAACAGGTATGTAACACTAACACACACACACACACACATTTTAACATTTTACAACCACAAAAAAATAAATTCTTTTATTTGGATTTTATTAAATAGACTGAAAGAAAGTGGCACATAATTGTGAAGTGGAATGAAAATTAAAAATGGTGTCCAAATATTTTTTTCGAAATAAATATCTGAAAAGTGTGTTGTGCATTTGTATTCGCCCCCTTTACTCTGATACCCCTAACTAAAATCCAGTGAAACCAACTGCCTTCAGAAGTCACCTAATTAGTAAATAGAATGCACCTACAGTATGTGTAATTTAATCTCAGTATAAATACAGCTGTTCTGTGAAGCCCTCAGAAGTGTTAGAGAACATTAGTGAACAAACAGCATCATGAAGACCAAAGAACCCACCAGACAGGTCAGGGATAAAGTTGTGGAGAATTTAAAAGCAGGGTTAGGTTATAAATAAATATCCCAAGCTTTGAACATCTCACGGAGCACTGTACAATCCATCATCCTGAAATGGAAAGAGTATGGCACAACTGCAAGCCTACAAAGACATGGCTGTCCACCTACACTGACAGTCCGTGCAAGGAGATCATTAATCAGAGAAGCAGCCAAGAGGCCCATGGTAACTCTGGAGGAGCTGCAGAGATCCACAGCTCAGGTGGGAGAATCTGTCCACAGGACAACTATTAGTCATGCACTCCACAAATCTGGTCTTTATGGAAGAGTGGCAAGAAGAAAGCCATTGTTGAAAGAAAGCCATAAGAAATCCCGTTTGCAGTTTGCGACAAGCCATGTGGGAGACACAGAAAGCATGTGGAAGTAGGTGCCCTGGTCAGATGAGATCAAAATTGAACTTTTGAAGAAGGTGCTCTGGTCAGATGAGATCAAAATTTAACTTTTTGGCAAAAATTCAAAACGTTATGTGTGGCAGAAACCTAACACTGCACATCTCCCTGAACACACCATCCCCACTGTGAAACATGGTGGTGGCAGCATCATGTTGTGGGGATGCTTTTCTTCAGCAGGGACAGGGAAGCTGGTCAGAGTTGATGGGAAGATGGATGGAGCCAAATACAGGGCAATCTTAGATGAAAACCTATTAGAGTCTGCAAAAGACTTAAGACTGGGGCAGAGGTTCACCTTCCATCAAGACAATGACCCTAAACATACAGCCAGATCTATAATGGAGTGGTTTAGATCAAAACATAGTCAGGTGTTAGAATGACCCAGTTAAAGTCCAGACCTAAATCCAATTGAGAATCTGTGGCGAGACTTGAAAATCGCTGTTCACAGACGCACGCCATCCAATCTGACTATTGGGCAAACATTTCACTCTCCAAAGCTGGTAGAGACAAAAGACTTGCAGTTGTAATTGCAGCGAAAGGTGGTTCTACAAAGTATTGTCTCAGTGGGGCTGAATACAAATGCACACCACATTTCTCAGATATTTATTCTGAGACCAACGATGTTCGCACAGCGGACGAAAAAGCGGCCAAAAAAGTCCCATAGAAATGAATGGGAAATTCCTGAAATTCCTTTAAGCTCTCACACACGCAGCGTGCCCAGAGCTCAGGTATCGCTTCTCTCCTGTGTTCTCCTAGTGACTGTAGATGTAAAGGAGACTCTCAGTACATGTAACTATCAACTCCACACTATCAATTCAATGATTCCAAAAGTATTGGCCCCCAGCCCAATGAGGGGAACTGACGTCACGTGTAGCCCCGCCCCCAAATAAACGAAATCAAAAAGTTAGCAAAACATGGACATGTGACATATCAAAACACTCAGCACGACGAGGAGAACTTGCCACATGCAAGCACCATTCACATTTTCTTCAGGAAATGTACGTTCTAGCTAGTATTAGTATTAAGCCGCGTTGCCTTGTGCAGCGCAGAATCCTTTGTCTTGTTTTGACATGGTGTCGTGTCTCGAGTTGGTGTCCATGTTTCGTGTTTTTTAGTTATTAAACCCGTTTTCTTTTAAGCTATTCAGCATTTGGGTCTTTTATCCCCGCACCCGTGACAAGCACAATTGAGACACGGAACAGGTGTGCAGAGGTTAGACAGATGTGAACACAAAACAAATATGAAAACAAGTGGTACAAGACAAAAACAAAAGCCAGCCAGAACGTCCCCCTTGGTGTTCAGACAGGGAACAGTCCAAGCCATCTATGACAAATTGTGTTAGATTGTGTTAGACTTTTTTAGAACAAAAAATCTGGTTGTATCTGGTCTGAGTTCTGTTGTTGTTCAGATTTCCAACTTCCATATTTTGGAATTTCTGGTAAAAATTAAACTCTGCTAAACTCTGTTTGATCAGATGACATTTCAGTATAAACCTTGTAAGCATTTATACAGCATGTCACTGCAGGATCCATACAACCAGTTTATTCAGAATCTGTCATGAAAATGAATGAATGCAGGTGAAAATCATCATGTGATCATAAACACTGAGTTCAGAGATCAGAGTCTGGGGAAAAACTGGAGGAGGAACAAAAAGTGATACTTCTGTATTTAAAAACGCTGTCTTCTACACAAAGATAAATAATTCCTATTTGTTTTAGATGTAAAAGAAGTCACAAAGCAGCCTCACTCTAAACAGATATTTACCTTCACATTTTTCATTAATCTACCTTAAGCATTTATTATTATTTTCTGTCTATTTCTGTGATTTTACACTGACACTTTAGTTATTTTATTAAACTTTAAATGTATATTTACATAAAACATTAATTTTAACTGCTCTCTGTATTATGTGCTCTGGTAACATTATATATAGACCAAATAACCTTACCCTGTGAAGATCTCAGTCCTGCTCTCTTTTCCCTCTCAGTCTGACAATAGTGAAACTTTCATTTTATTCTGTGGCTGTACAGACTCCACCCTTCTCAGGAACACACACTGCTACTAGGTGTAAAACCCAGTTAATTCTAAAGTAATGTGTGAAAATCGATTAAATCAGTTTATTCAGTTTCAGATTTGTCTTGCAGTCTAGCATTTGTCAGAATCTGTTATCCAGAGCGACTTACAGAAGTGCTGTGAAGTGTCTATTAAATATTACATCAACAATGGTCCACTATGACATTTAGTACCATCAGGATTGTTGTCCTTCTTTTGAGGTGACTGAAAACCTCTCAAAGCATTTCATTACATTGGAGGTGAGGACATCATTCACGTATGCTGCAGTAAACTGCTTAGGCATCATTATGATGGTTGTTTTCCTCAGGCATGCGTGGACAGTAGCCTGGATTAAGTGACAGGTTAAAAAGTTTAGTAAAGACCACAGTAATTCATCATAAAAGCCCATTCTTATTTTTTCTTCTGAATGAAGTGAAAAACAGATTTCATGTTTTAAAAAGTCATGTTTTAATAAAACAAAATTAACACAGAAACATGAGACAGAATAAATGTGTCTGTCTGTCTGTCTGTCTGTCTGTCTGCGTGCCTGCCTGCCTCTCTCTCTCTCTTTATGAGATTAGGCCACAGAAATTGTGTCACCCTCATAAGCATAGCAATGTTCCTCAACTCATGGGTCATGACACAGAAGTGGTAAAAACCCTAAAATATTGACAATTTTAATTTGCAAAATAATTAAAAGGAACATTTCCCACAGCTGATAAAGAATGTAATGATGTTAATTTATCTGAAAACAATTGACTAAAAATGACTAAATAAAGTAAAATCCCTCTTTCTAAAATAAACATACAAATAAATAAATAAATAAAAAATACACGTAAACTAAATGACCTGGATGACAGACCATAAAGACAAGCCTGTTGAGTTTAAAGCAATAGAATCTGGACACATCTAAACAACAAAAAATAAGCATACACTGTTCAGGAGAAAGCACTTCATCCATCAAATGTAAAACAAAAAAAAGCTCCAGGTTTCCCACTGATTTGTATAGGATATGGTTCTGTTCTTGTCAGAGCTGATCCTGACCTCCCTGGGGCCCTAAGCAAAATTCTGCTATAAGGGGCCCTCCTACCTGACCCATGAGCCATGTAAACCATTTGCCACACTGTGTATAAAAGCTAAAATGGCTTGCCATGCAGTATCACTGTGTTTTATAGTATGCATGAAAGCAATACTTGATCCCTGATGGTTATTATTTACTGAGGGATGTGCATTCATATTCACCTGGCATTATGCCCATTCCAATGTAAATCCATTGGTTTCCATATTGCATTAACGTTGTTGTAACCTTGATTGAGAGACTATAAACATTGTCATTTAGGAGTGCTATCACGCTGCTTTTTGTACTGATCCCCACACAGATGTTGCTGCTGGAAAGCGCGCGTCATTTCGTGCATGATTGCACGCGCATATGAACGCATGTTCACGCGCCGCTCGGTTATCCAGCTGCCGTTTATAAACACCGTTGCCCTTGGGCATTTATTCACGCGAATGTTCACGCAATAAATTGTTGTGTGACAGACAGGCCAAGAGATGCACTGGCAGCACTGCACAGCTAATGTAGCTAGTCAGATAGAGACTAGAGACAGAATCACATCAACTTAACTGTTATTTGCTCTTGATGACATCAAACCTGAAGAGAACACAAGTTTACCTGATTGTTGTTCTCGCATTTCACTCTCATTTTGTTTCTTTTTTCTCTTTTCATGGCCAGATGGATAGCTCCGCTTTATATTGTCATCTACACAGTGAACATTAACACGCGCTGTAAAATGAGGCAGGGGAGGCGGGGCCTTGCGTAATTTGCGGGGCCCTACGCAACTTGCGTAGTGTGCGTATAGGGCCGATCAGCTCTGGTTCTTGTTATAAAGCCTTGTCGTGTTTATGCATTTAATAGTTTTAGATTTTTCATATTAAGTGTACAATTTTGTAATTCAACATTTGTCTCACTGATTAATTGTATTTGTTAGTCTAGTTAAATTACATGTACCCAGGATTATGTGTATGGATTCATATTAAAGTAAATAATTAATTACACTTCATTCAGCAAATTCATTTAGTTTAATAGACTTTTTCCTACTACAAAACATTACAAGTACACACGTGGACAAAATTGTTGGTACCCTTCGGTCAATGAAAGAAAAACTCACAATGGTCAGAGAAAACTAATCTGACAAAAGTAATAAATAAAAATTTTATGAATGTTTACCAATAAAAAAAAAAGTCAGACATTGCTTTTCAACCATGCTTCAACTGAATTATTTAAAAAAATAAACTCATGGAACAGGCCTAGACAAAAATGATGGTACCCCTAACTTAATATTTTGTTTCACAACCTTTTGAGGCAATCACCGCAATCAGACGATTCCTGTAACTGTCAATGAGACTTCTGCACCTCTCAGCAGCTATTTTGGCCCACTCCTCATGAGCAAACTGCTCCAGTTGTTTCCGGTTTGAAGGGTGTCTTTTCCAGACGGCATGTTTCAGCTCCTTCCAAAGATGCTCAATAGGATTGAGGTCAGGGCTCATAGAAGGCCACTTTAGAATAGTCCAATGTTTTCCTCTTAGCCATTCTTGGGTGTTTTTAGCTGTGTGTTTTGGGTCATTGTCCTGTTGCAAGACCCATGACCTGCGACTGAGACCAAGCTTTCTTTCACTTGCCAGCACATTTCTCTCTAGAATCCCTTGATAGTCTTCAGATTTCATTGTACCCTGCACATATCAGATTCAAGACACCCTGTGCCAGATGCAGCAAAGCAGCCCCAGAACATAACAGAGCCTCCTCCATGTTTCACAGTAGGGACAGTGTTCTTTTCTTGATATGCTTCATTTTTCTGCCTGTGAACATGATGTGAGCTGATGTGCCTTGGCAAAAAAGTTCCATTTTTGTCTCATCTGTCCATAGGACATTCTCCCAGAAGCTTTGTGGCTTGTCAGCATGTAGTTTGGCATATTCCAGTCTAGCTTTTTTATGATTTGGTGTCTTCCTTGTTCATCTCCCATGTAGTCCACTTTGGCTCAAACAACGACGGATGGTGCGATCTGACACTGATGTTCCTTGAGCATGAAGTTCACCTTGGTTCTCTTTAGAAGTCTTTCTGGGCTCTTTTGTTACCGGATTATCCGGATTATTATTAATCGGATTATCCGTCTCTTTGATTTGTCCTCAATTTTCCTCCTGCGGCCACGTCCAGGGAGGTTGGCTACAGACCCATGGATCTTAAATTTCTGAATAATATGTGCAACTGTAGTCACAGGAACATCTAGCTGCTTGGAGATGGTCTTATAGCCTTTACCTTTATCATGCTTGTCTATAATTTTCTTTCTAATCTCCTGAGACAACTCTTTCCTTCACTTTCTCTGGTCCATGTTGAGTGTGGTACACACCATGTTACCAGACAACAATGTGACTACCTGGAGCCCTATATACAGTATAGGCACACTGACTGATTACAAGATTGTAGACACCTGTGATGCTAATTAGTGGACACACCTTGAATTAACATGTCCCTTTGGTCACATTATTTTCAGTCTTTTCTAGGGGTACCATCATTTTTCCATGAGTTTATTTTTTTAAATAATTCAGTTGAAGCATGGTTGAAAAGCAATGTCTGACTTTCATTGGTTAACATTCATAGAATTTTTATTTATTATTACTTTTGTCAGATTAAAGTTTTTTCTGTAACCATTGTGAGTTTTTCTTTCATTGACTGAAGGGTACCAACAATTTTGTCCATGTGTGTACAACCTTAACAACTCAATATAGGTAAGCTTAGCATTTTTTTTACTGTTATCTCAAGCAGTAAATGATTATTTTATTTTGTTAGGAAAAGGATAGTATTAATATGCAAAATTAATACACATTCCTCCTTTTACTTTCATATGACAAACAACTGTGATGTAGTGTTGGGTTACAACACGAAGGCTGATCTGGGCCTTGACGCCAGTCAAGTTGAAAACCACTGAGAAACATTGGTGCAATTCAGCTTTTTTGGCCTCATCTGATAGGCACATGATATAAATGACTAGATTCATTTCCCATTTTTTATTAATTTTTTTTTCACATTAGCTATTATTTAATGCTAAATAAAATGTGCTAAAAAAAAACACTGTTCACCTCCTGAGCAATAAAGCAGCAATGGAGCACAGTGCTAAACTTATCACATATAAATGCAGTTTGTCATTGTTAAGATTAGAACATTAAACAGTAAAACTGTTTTCTATTGTTTTAAATTTCAGTTCCATTTGGGTTTCTACTGCAGTGGGAAAATGTTCCAGCCACAAGATTCATGTGGAAAGTTTCAGGATGAAGTACAGTTTCAGAAAACACACTTCAGCTCTGAGAGGGAAATAACCAACCGTTACGTATCCCCAAATTTTTTTTACTTTAAATACTCAGTATTAAATACTCAGTGACTCAGTATGAGAATGTATTTATTGACAGAGACTACAAAGCACTTCTGTAAGTCACTCTGGATAAGGGCATCTGCCAGATGTTATAAATGTAAATGTATTTATGAGGCTGAAGCAGGATTTTAATCTTATTACTGAACTCCTGTGAATGATGTTGTAGATGCAGTGTTTGGCCTGTAAAGGCTTTATTACTCTAAAGTGAATGAATTATTGTATTACTGTGCTGAATACAATCCATTCTACACAACCTAAACTCATTACAATCATTAACTCATTTAATCACAGTCAGTAATTCATTTTATTACAGAATTATACATCAGAAATGATCTAAGATGTGTTACTTCACCAAAAGAAGGTATTCTAAATTAACAGCATCAATCAAAATGTTTAAAGGGTTATTTTACATTCACAGAAAATAACAGCACTGAACTGTTTTGGATGTACTGGAGCAATGACAGTGTACACAACATACAGATAGTGTATACTGTCTATCTGATCAATTTTAGCTTAATAATTTAAAGGTACACTATACTCCAGATAACAAATAAAGATACAGCATATTGGAATATCATAAAGAAAGGATCCAAATGCGGTGTTTATATCCCAGAGCCTAGATTCTACAGTGTCCTTATTTAAAAGACTACAATTTATCCTTACACCTGATTGATGCTTCATATAAACTATAAAACTATATATATATATATATATATATATATATATATATATATATATATATATATATATATATATATGTATATAAAAAAATATCCTAAGAACATGCAGAATCTCTCCTACATTCATTTAGTGTTAGTTTCTACATCCTCATTATACATCACTCTACTGATCAGATATTAATGTCAGCATGGATAAAACATTCATCTAGAAAAATACCATTAACTCAATATTGAAACAGAAATCTTTAGATTCTGATAATAAACTAATAATATGTATTTTAATACTATGATTGTACTAATATTTATTAAATATAGAAACTTAACATGCATTTTTATAATTAATTCTATTCACTTTTGCTTAAATGGCAATTTAAAGTATATTTAAAATAAAACTTTTTTGCAATAATGTAAAACAAACGAACATAAAGATTAACACTCCCTTATTATGAATATGATGATATTACGTTCTATTTATAACTTACACTTCTGTTCTTTTACCCTTTTATAGAGTATTTGTGGGTGTGTCTATGCAGATGAGCTGTGGATGGATGAAATCAGTGTTTTGGAAACTTTTGTAAATTCCCTTAAATATTTTTTGTTTGATGTGGTTTGTACAAACAACAAACTGATTAAGAAAGAATTTCATTTGAAGGATTTGATCTATTTTGTGTTCTCTTGATTTTTCTGTTATATCATTATTTCAACATAGCTTTTGTTTTCCTTTTTTCCATGGCCTCTTTTTCTGAACTTTTTATATTAGAGAGTTGAAGAGGTGAGATTTTAAGCCATTTTTTAAACCGAACAAATTCTTAAATATTAAAGAATAATTAAATAATTACAATTCTTTTTAAATTAATTACTCATAAATAAGATCATGTAACTGTGTGTGTGTGTGTGTGTGTGTGTGTGTGTGTGTGTGTGTGTGTGTGTGTGTGTGTGTGTGTGTGTGTGTGTGTGTGTGCCTCTCACTGTGTAATGAGTCTGTCTGTGTTTTGCCCTGTTTTTGTCTGCTGTCTTGGCCTGCTGTTAATTGATTGCTCCGCCCACTCGTTTGTTGCCATGGACACTCATTGACCTCATTCATTCCCTCTCGTTTGTTGTCATAGTTACTCATTGTCTCTGCTTTGTTACTGGTTCCTGTCTGATATATATACACTGTTTGTTCACTTCCCTGGTGCTAGTCGGTGTATATGTTTCTGTATCCTGTTAGCTCTGTGGTCTGCCTAGTTTTGCCTGTTTATCTGTTTCTTGGTTTTGATTATTAAATGTTTAGACTGCATTTGGATCCTCACTCGCGTTTGCCGCATCGCAACACACTGATTCTCTGGCAGTTGTTCCAGTTCCTGAGCTTTACTGCAGAGCTGATTGAATAGAATAATTTTCTTCCCCACTTTATTCAATTCAAATTTATTTGTATATCGCTTTTAACAATAGACATTGTCTCGAAGCAGCTTTACAGAACATAAGAAAAATAGTACAGACAGTTTAATATTAAATATAAATATTAGACAAATTTAAATGTTTGTATTTATCCCAATGAACAGTGACTGTGGCTTAGACTCCCTTAGATGGAAGAGGAAGAAACCTTGAGAGGAACCAGATTTTAGTGAGCCAATGTTTCATCCTGCATCTTCTCTAAATCAGACCTGACTCAAATCATGTTCAATTCAACAACTTTCTTGGAGCCACGTTGTGTTTGTATGTTTGTGCTCTGAGTTTTATTAACCATGAATCAGCTCCTCTTCATCAGAGATTCATAAAGGTTCACAATTTATTGTACTGCTGCACAACAAGACACAACGCTCCTTGTGGAACATAAGAGAAAAAGGGCTTTAATCATTAATTACATTCATTCATTAGCTTTTAGAAAAATGATTCAAACACAGAGACTGAAGAAAAGAAAACACTGTCGGTCACTGAATAATTTGCACAAGTAATCTTTGGTAACAACAATTTCTAGTTAAAAGCAACTACTCATGTTCACAGAAGGTCAGAACAGTTCATGCAAACTTTCATTTATCACAGAAAGATCATATTTATTAATTTTGTACAGCATCAGAGACAGACTCATGGCTCACTCGACCTGTCCCAGAGCCCCAACCTCACACCACAGTCAGCGGCAGAGCGTGCCAGAGATCAGAGTGTGTGTGTTTTAAACTGAGGGTTTAACAGGTACAGGAATAAATGCAATTTTTAGTTACAGTGAGGCTATTAATAAACTAATGATAGAAGTCATTAATACATGATCAACATATCATGCTTAGATTACATTCGTTTCTAGAATATCTTATTAAACAGGATGATACTGAACTTCATTCTTCACACCTTCCTTCCCTTTGCACTTCAGTTAAATGCACACTGTAGCGACTATGAGAACTCCCAGCTCAGCCACCACCCCAAACACCAAATATGAAAAATAGATCTTCTCATCTGGTCTTGGCTGGTCTTCTACAAAAAACACAAGATATTGTAACATTGAATTCATGACCATGATGCTGTGTGTCATGACATGATAGAAGGACCGTTACTGTATATTTAAAACACACAACACTCACCGAGTAGATGTTTACAGACACGTTGTAGATGAGAAAGGCTTCCTGACTGTTCCTGCTCTGGATGGTGTAAACTCCACTGTCAGTCAGGTTCACATGTTTCAGTTTGAGAACTGGAGATATCCTGTGTGTGTATCCGTTAAAACAATCCAAAGAACTATCTTCAAATGTACAGATATTTTTACCAGCTGCATCATCAGCAAAACTCCTGGTGCTTCTATAAATCACCTCCACTGACTCTCTTCTGGGCAAATCCATGAGCAGATCTTCACCAGACTTTAACTGAACTGATGAGTTCTCAGCTAAGGAGAAAACAACATTACAAATTCTATATAAATCTTTTACAAATCAAACTTAAATTAAAGGTCTTTCTAATCCACAACTGTTTGACAGAACAAATGATGAGCCTTACTCTGAATGGAGACATCAAATTCACTGATGCACTTCTCATTACACTTGCAGCAGTAATAACCCCTCATACTGTAATAAGCATCGGTGATGGTGAGGGACAGATCTCCCTTCAGGTACTGACCATGAGATATATTATATCCCTTCTCTGGGTTGCATGATGTCTGATTACACCAAGCCACCACATGTTTTTTATTTTTGGTCCATTCAAGCAAACCAGTACAATTCCGTGTGCATTTGAGTGTAACAGACCCATGACGCCTCACATTTATTTGGGAAATTGCAGGGTCTGAAAAAAGGATAAAGCCTTTATATCAGGTGAAAGAAATGTAAAGATGATCTCTCTTTTTAACCTGAAGTGATTTAAAAATACGGCCATGTGCAAAAGTTTTGAGAATGACATAAATAATAATTTTCACAAAGTCTGCTGCTTCAGTTTTTGTAGATCTTTTTTTCAGACATTACTATTGTATACTGAAGAATAATTACAAGTATTTCATAAGTGTTGAAGGCTTCTATTGACAATTACATGAAAATTATGCAAAGAAGCATTATTTGCAGTGTTGACCCTTCTTTTTCAAGACCTCTGCGATTAGCCCTGGCATGCTGTCAAACATTTTCTGGGCCACATCCAGACTAATGGCAGTCCATTCTTGCATAATCAATGCTTGGAGAATTTGACAGAATTTGTGGATGTTTGTTTGTCAACCCACCTCTTGAAGATCTGTTCTTGGATGGTTGGGAGAAGTTGCTCACAGAGGAGGCTTTTGTACCATTCTTTATTCATTGTTGTGTTCTTAGGCAGCATTTTGAGTGAGCCCACTCCCTTGGCACACCCCTTCCACCCCTGAGCAATCCCACACATGAATGGTCTCAGGATGCTTTACTGTTGGCATGACACCGGACTGATGGTAGCGCCAACCTTTTATTCTCCAGCCAGCTTTTTTTCCGGATGTCTCAAATAATTGGGAAGGGGATTCAGAGCATCAGAGAAAATGACTTTACCCCAGTCCTCATCAGTCCAATATCTGTACCTTTTGCAGAATATCAGTTTGATTCACCTGCCTGCTGCCATTCTAGAACAAGCTCTGCACAGGTGGTGCCCCGATCCTGCAGATCAATTAACTTTAGAAGACAGTCCAGGCGATTGTTGGATTTTCTTGTGAACCCTGAAGCCTCCTTCTCAAACATTGAACATCTCTCTTTGAAGTTCTTAATCCGATAAATGGCTGATTTTGGTGCAAGCTTACTAGCAGCAATATCCTTGTCTGTGAATCCCTTTTGGAGCAAAACAATGATCACTGCACATGATTCCTTGCAGGTAACCATGGTTGACAGAGAAAGAAAAATTATTTCAAGCGCCACCCTCAAGATGTCAGCTGGTCCTTTGTGGCAGGTTGGAAATGCAGTGGAAGTGTTTTTTTATTATTATTTATTTAGTTCATTTTCATGGCAAAGAGACACTTTGCAATTAATTGCAATTCATCTGATCACTCTTCATAACATTCTGCAGTATATACAAATCGCCATTTTGCCATATGCATATATTAAAAACTGAAGCAGCAGATTAAAATTAACATTTGTGTCATTCTCAGAACCATTGGCCGCGGCTGTACACTAACAACTAAGATATTCAATAACCGATAATGCATCTGCACACACAGAGAAATGAAAGTGTGAATTAAACTGATTAAGATAATTATTAAATTATTAAATTAAAGACCCAGTTGTCTAAAACTGACTTGAACTCATTATAATTAGAACAGATATGAGATATTTTTTCGCTGAACTGTACCTTTCACAGAGAGAGTGTAAATAAGATTGATGTATTTATACAGTGTGTCCCGGATGGTGTAAACTCCACTATCTGATGGTTTTAGATTCTTCAGTATTAGATCTGAGTCTTTCAGTAGTGCTCTGTGTTTATATTCATCATTACACTGAAGTGAGTCTTCAGTCACATTGCAGATCTGTTCACCGTACAGATCAGGTGAATCTTTGCTTTTATAAATCAACTCCATGTAGTTTGATTTGTGTAAGTGTAGGGTCAAATCTTCTCCAGAGTTTAAATTAGCTGACAGCATCAAAGCTGAGAAAAAAACAAATCAGAAGCTTCATCAGTTCCAAATCTGACACATGATTTAAACTTTCACAGCTAAATCAGTAAATAATAAACAAGTACACTTACTCTCAATGCTGAGCTGTACAGTATTGACCTCTTCACCAGCACATTCACACGTGTACAAACCTCTGTTACTGTAATCAGCTGCATTGATGGTGAGAGACAAATCTCCCTTCAGGTACTGATCATGAGACATGTTAAACCCCTCCTTTGACCAGCATGATGTCTGATTACACTCAGCCACAATAAGACGTGGTTTATCAATTACATTCCACTGGAGAGAATCAGAGCAGTTCTGTTTACAGGGAAGAACCGCAGACTGATTCAGCTTCACCATTACAGAAGTGAAAGCCAGAGTAGGAGCTGAAATAAAGTGAGAGCAAAATGTGTGAAAACTATATTTGTGTGTGTATGAATGGTGGCAGCACACTATACTGTAAATATTTAATGTGTTATATTTTCACTTCTATTTCATTAATGTATGCACGAATATCAAATGCATAATTTCAAATGCAGACGGTGTATCAGTGAGCAGATTTTTTTAATGTACCTCTGTAACAGAAGAAGTAACAGTAGATGAGCAGGATTGTGTGTAGTGCATAGTAATTTTTTGTCTAGTAATGACACTTACCAGTGGTAAACATGAACATGAGGAAGAAGAGGACACACTGATGAAGGCTGCAGAACTGCATGGCTGATGAGACACAACACCACCATCAGCACTGCACAGGTGTAGAATAAAGCAAGAGACAGACATACTGAACTACTCCTTTAGGTAGGTAACACTAACACACACACACACACACACACACTCCCTCTCCCTCTCTCTGTCATCAGTCATGGGTGTATCTCAGTGCTTACAGATGCACAATGCACAGTGAAGAATAAAGAAGAGATACAAACTGAACTACTCCTGTAGGAACAGAATTTAAAGACACACAGTGGAACAGTTTGTCATATAAAAATTTTTTAGCAAATCAAATGATCAGTAATGAAATCTCATTCTGGGGGCACGGTGGCTTAGTGGTTAGCACGTTCGCCTCACACCTCCAGGGTTGGGGGTTCAATTCCCGCCTCTGCCTTGTGTGTGTGGAGTTTACATGTTCTCCCCGTGCCTCGGGGGGTTCCTCCAGGTACTCCGGTTTCCTCCCTCGGTCCAAAGACATGCATGGTAGGTTGATTGGCATCTCTGGAAAAATTGTCCGTAGTGTGATTGCGTGAGTGAATGAGTGTGTATGTGTGCCCTGTGATGGGTTGGCACTGCGTCCAGGGTGTATCCTGCCTTGATGCCCAACGACGCCTGAGATAGGCACAGGCTCCCCGTGACCCGAGAAGTTCGGATAAGCGGTAGAAGATGAATGAATGAATGAATGAAATCTCATTCCAATATCACAGTGTCCAACAAAGGATAGATATTGCATTGTATGATATTTTAATTGGAAGCCAATATATATATATATATATATATATATATATATATATATATATATATATATATATATATATATATATATATATATAGTGCTTTAACTCTGTACATTTGAATATATTGTCTTCTGAACAACCTCCAAGATCCCAACCAGTCTGGCTTTAAAGTAGCTCATTCCACAGGGACAGCCCTTTTGGATGTCTCTGAGAAACTACATGCTGCTAGATCAGCCAAACTGTCATCCGTCCTTATCCTCCTTGACCTTTCAGCAGCGTTTGATACGGTCAACCACAAGACTCTCTTATCCACCCGCAGAAGTCTTGGGATTTGCGGATCAGCTTGGGAATGGTTCGCTTCCTACCTGGAAGGACGCTCATATCAGATACCACAGCTTCTGATCGGATGTCAGCACGTCTGGCAGAAATATCATCATGGATGACTGCTCATCAGTTAAAGCTCAATCCTAGCAAAACTGAACTGCTGTTCATCCCAGGTGATTCATCACAAGGTCATGACCTTGCCATATCATTGCACAACGATCTGATCTCCCCTTCAGCCACAGCTCGCAACCTTGCGGTAACCATGGACAATCAACTGTCCTTTTCCTCTCATGTTGCTAATGTGACTCGCTCATGTCGTCTTCTTCTCTACAGCATTAGAAGGATTCGGCCATTTTTGTCCACACAGGCTGCTCAGATACTTGTTCAGTCTCTTGTCATTTCTAGACTCGATTACTGCAATGCACTGCTGGCAGGTCTACCTATGAACGCAATCCGTCCTCTGCCAATGATCCAAAATGCAGCTGTACGGCTTGTTTTCAACCTGCCAAAGTTCTCACATACCACCCCGCTGCTGCGATCCCTCCACTGGCTTCCGGTAGCTGCACACATCAGATTCAAAACACTGATGCTGGCCTACAAAGCCAAAAATGGACCAGCTCCCTCTTACCTCAAAGCCCTCATCACTCCTCGCACTGCACCCCTCCTTTGCATTATAAAAAAAAAAACAACTCACCCTTTTTCATTGTAACTTTGAACAAATGTTTCAAACTCATGGTATCTTAAGTACAGTATGTAACCTAGTGAGCCAGCATTAATGTATTCAATGCTAGAGATTTAAGCACTTATGTACGTCGCTCTGGATAAGGGCGTCTGCCAAATGCGTATAATTAAGATAAGGGCGTCTGCCAAATATATATACGTATATATATATATATATATATATATATATATATATATATATATATACACCTGATATGTGTAAAATCAGTTGAAATGACCAGAATTCATAGGTACTGCATCATATGATGGCACATGATCAGTAATAAACAGGAAGTTGACCCTGTTTTGCATCTGTGTCTCGTTTATGTAATACGTATAGTGTATCAAAATATGAATGTATCACAAACCATGTTGAAGTAAGTTCAAATCATTTACAGATATTTCTTATTTTTAACCTTAGAATTTAAGATCTTTTGAACATTGTACAGGTCCATTAGTTCAGTAACACTACAATAAGTGCCAAACATGATAAATTGCATTTAATGTTACAAATTGTTTACTCTGTGTATTTTTTATACCTTTTTACAGATTGTGTTAGGAATCGGGGGGGGGACTTTATGGATAAAATCTAGAACCAAATGCAGGGATAAAAAAAAAGAAAATGTGGTTTTAAGAAAAAAAAAAAAGACAGAACTACAAATACATGAAAACACTAGGGAAACAAGGACTCAGCAAAAAACAGACGCAAGACAACCAATATAAATTGGGAGCACAATCATTGATACACGGAACATGTGTGCAGAGGCGGGATCAGATTAAGGAATGGGGAAGGGCTAAGGCACGTGAACACAAAAGGAATATAAAAACACATGGTACAAGACAAAAATAAAATCTGTGCAAACCCATGTTCACACCCGAATATCCAAAGGGGCAATGATCCCAGCTAGAATCATGGAGGAGCGAGGAACATGGCGGCATAGCCAGAGGAAGCCGAGCCACGTCCACAGCCGAGCAGAAGGGCTGGGCCATGTGCAGAAAGGGAGGGAGGGAAAATCCTCCACCAAAGGGTGGTACCGAGCCACCTCCACCACAGGAGCAAGTAAATGTCCACGAAAAAAAGGAACAAAAGTAAAGACAGATTCCCCTGCGTGCAAGGCATCCTCCACAGGAAAACGGAATAAAGCAGCGTCACCCACAAGAACAGGTAAACAAATTAAAACAAATAAACCAGATCAGGCTGGTGAAATCCTCCACAAACAAGAAGTGAGGAGGCGTCCTCTGCAGGATAACAGGAAGAAAAGCAGATGCAGAGCAATGTCTACAGAAGAAAACCAAAATTTCTAAATAAAAAAGGGTTATAAAAGAATAGTCCAGTATAGTGCTCAAAAAATTGTCAGGTGCCAAACCTGATGTGATCCCGCTGGGTTTGTGAATGGTCAGAGTTTTTCCGTCAGAGAAGCAGGGGTGTCTTTGGGGATAAAATCCAGACCCCAATGCAGGGATAACATAAAAATAAGATTTATTGAGAAAAAAAGAAAGATACAAAGACATGGAAAACATTAGGCAGACTTGACAACGAAAAAATAAAACAGAAACCAGGAAACATGAAACACAAACCCTCAGGACAGGAATTAAGACAACCGGTATAAATAGGGAGGACAATTATTGAGACAAAAGGAACAGGTGTGCAGAGGCAGGACAGATTAAGGATAAGACAGGGCTAAGACACATGAACACAAAACAAATATAAAAACACGTAGTACAAGACAAAAACAAAAGACAGCCAGAACGACCCCTGGTGTTCAGACAAGGAACAGTCCAAAACCATCTATGACAGATTGATATTTTTTAAATTCTGTGTTAGACTACTACTGCAAGAAATGAAAAGATTTTCAAAAAGCTATGAGAAACTAATTAAACAGTGTTGCGCATGCTACAAATAAATAAATAACATTTCAAATTGTCTTGATAAAAGGCAATGCCTTGTTTCTTTAGTGTATAAGATAGACATTTCATTTACATGACGTGACATATGGCTAAGTAAGGTGACCCATACTCAGAATTCATTCTCTGCATTTAACCCATCCAAAGTGCGCACACACAGCAGTGAAAACACACACACCGTGAACACACACCTGGAGCAGTGGGCAGCCATTTATGCTGCAGCACCCGGGGAGCAGTTGGGGGGTTCGGTGCCTTGCTCAAGGGAACCTCAGTGCTGGCCAAAGCACAACCTTAGGATTACGAGTCAGAATCTCTAACCATTAGGCCACGACTTGCCCCACAAGTAGATATTTAAAGCTTTGATGAATTTAAAAATGTAGTACATGTTTGAGATTTTATAAATTTCAAAACCTGTCACAATATATACAACATATACAATATATACAACAACTTCTATACACAATCTGTCTACTAATGAATATTTCTTTGAAAAGTTAGAGTGATTTCTTCAAATGCACCAATAAATAAATTTAATTCAACATACGTGGCACATGGAACAAAAAACCTGGTTGTATCTGATCTGTGTTCTGTTCCTGATTTCCAACTTACTTATTTTGGATTTTTTGGTAAAAATTAAACTCTGCTAAACTCAGTTTGATCAGATGACATTTCAGTATAAACCCAGAGCATATGTACAGCATGTCACTGCAGGATCCATACAACCAGTTTATTCAGAATCTGTCATAAAAATGAATGAATGCAGGTGAAAATCATCATGTGAACTGAGTTCAGAAAGCAGAGTCTGGTAAAAAACTGCAGGAGGAACAAAAAGTGATACTTCTGTGTTTAAAAACGCACATTTTTCATTAATCAACTTTAAGCATTTATTATTTTCTGTCTGATATTTCTGTGATTTTACACTGACACTTTAGTTATTTTTCTAAACTTTAAATGTATATTAACATATAAAACATATTCAAGAGCTTTAACTGCTCTCTGTATTATGTGCTCTGGTAACATTATATATAGACCAAATAACCTTACCCTGTGAAGATCTCAGTCCTGCTCTCTTTTCCCTCTCAGTCTGACAATAGTGAAACTTTCATTTTATTCTGTGGCTGTACAGACTCCACCCTTCTCATGAACACATACTGCCACTAGGTGTAAAACTCAGTTAATTCTAAAGTAATGAGTGAAAATCAATTAAATCATTTTATTCAGTTTCATATTTGTCTCGCAGTCTTGCATTTGTCAGAATCTGCTATCCAGAGTGACTTACAGAAGTGCTGTGAAGTGTCTATCAATTATTACATCAACAGTGGTCCACTATGACATTTAGTACCATCAGGATTGTTGTCCTTCTTTTGAGGTGACTGAAAAACTCTCAAAGCATTTCATTACATTCAGCAGTAAACTGCTTAGGCATCATTATGAAGGTTGTTTTCCTTAGGCATGCGTGGACAGTAGCCTGGATTAAGTGACAGGCTAAAAAGTTTAATAAAGACCACAGTAATTTATCACAAGAATCCTATTCTTATTTTTTCTTCTCTGGTTTCACAGCCTGTGTCATGACGCGGGATAGAAACGGACCCAAATGCAGGATAGCAAAACAAACGGGGTTTAATAACAAAGGAAACACTAAACAACACACGGACTAAAGACAGGACAAGACAACAGTAGATTCCACGGTGCACAAGGCAACACGGCACAGTTAAATACAAAAGACAATGAGACACGATTAGGAACAGGTGTGGAGACAGGGAGGAGCAGACGAAGGCACGTGACGAGGAACGTAAACAAAGGCACATGGCCAAAAGTCCAGGCTGAGTCCTGACAGAGCCCCCCTCAAGGCGTGGCTCCCGAAGCGCCAACCCGTCTTGATAGTCCCGACGGGGTCTGGGTGGGGGGAGCAAGGCACACGGCGAGGCAGGTAGGGGGAGCAAGGCACATGACGAGGCAGGTGGGGGGGAGCAAGGCACACGGCGAGGCAGGTGGGGGGAGCAAGGCACACAGCAGCGCAGCCAGAGAGGGCCGAGCGACGTCCACAGCCGAACTGAAGGGCCAAGCGACGTCCACAGCCAAGCTGAAGGGCTGAACAACGTCCACAGCCGAGCTGAAGGGCCGAGCGACATCCACAGCCGAGCTGAAGGGCTGAACGACATCCACAGCCGAGCTGAAGGGCCGAGCGATGTCCACAGCCGAGCTGAAGGGCCGAGCGACGTCCACAGCCGTGCTGAAGGGCCGAGTGACGTCCACAGTTGAGCTGAAGGGCCGAGCGACGTCCACAGCCGAGCTAAAGGGCTGAGCACAACCCCCCTACCCGAGTCCAGAAAAACCAGAAAGGGGGGGAGGGCGGGAAAAATCCTCCACAGAACAGAAATCAACAAAAAAAAAAAAACATAGGGCAAAATGCGGGCCTGCAACACCTCCCGCGAACAGGAAGTGGAGTGGACAGGTGCGGGGCGATGTCACAGGACACCAGAAAAACCAAACAAAACTCGGGCTGGTGACATGGCCCGCAACCAGGAAGTGAGGCGGCGCCCCCCGTGGAGAAACCGGAAGCGGAGCGGTGTCCCTCACCGGAAAAATGCAGACCAATGTCACCAAAACCGCGAAGTCCAGGGGAAGAGAAAAAAATCCAATAAAAGAAAAAAAAAATGCTCCCAATCGGCCGGTCCAAGCTGCAGCTATCCTGCTGGGTCCTGGTGCGGCGGAATCTTTTGTCACGAACGCGGGATAAAACGGACCCAGATGTAGGATAGATGAATAAATGGGGTTTAATAACAGAAGTACACAAAACATGACACGGACTAGAGACCATAGCAGGACTGGAGACCAGGCTGGCGCCGCATGCTGTACCTCCCTGACCGCAGCAGCTTAGCGGCTAAGATGTGCTTGAGATCAGACAGTCAGCAAGGAGCATCATGTAAGACTTCAGAGTCTGGATGTCCCAAAAGCACACAAGAGAGCAACTCCAGTTCTTCTAAAGAGAAACACTCAAGTTTCCCGTCTCTGAGCTCTTTCAATAACATTATCCCTGATACTGTATATCACCCACAGTGACCACCACCACCCACTCAATGCCTGCTGAAGTTAGCTCACCACAATCCACTGAGGTGGATGAGTCTTTATCAATGTCCTTTGAGCAGGTGCTTCCTACGGTGAGTGAATCCACGAACGAGGATGAGGCGTCCTACTCTAATGGACACTATGGAGATCCTGACTTTAAAGTAGGCATGTCTTTATCTTTGAAGATGGCTAACTATGAACTCTCTGCCTGGCCCAAGATGGTCATTTCCATGCCCCCTGAACTCTCTGCCTGGCCTGAACCAACCAATTTTCCTGTGTTATCTTTGTGTTTCAGTTCAATGGCTTGGCCAGCCCCTCTACCTTCTGTCCCTGTTTACAGGCTCAGAATACCTCCAGCACTGCCTTGGATTGCGATGCTGGCCAGTTTACCTAGTTAATCTTCGGCACCGCCCTGGTCTCCTGTCCTGCTCTGGTCTCTGGTTCTGCCCGCGGCACCACCTTGGTCTCCAGTCCTGCTCTGCTCTCTTGCTTTGCCTGCGGCACCACTCTGGTCTCCAGTCCTGCTCTGGTCTCTGGCTCTGCCTGCGGCGCAACCCTGGTCTCCAGTCCTGCTATGGTCTCTAGTCCGTGTCATGTTTTGTGTACTTCTGTTATTAAACCCTGTTTATTTGTCTATCCTGCATCTGGGTCCGTTTTATCCCACGTTCGTGACAGCCTGAATGAAGTGAATAATAAAATAAAGTTTTAATAAAACAAAATTAACACAGAAACATGAGACAGAATAAATGTGTCTGTCTGCCTGTCTGTATGTCTGCCTCTCTCTCTCTCTCTCTCTCTCTCTTTATGAGTTAGGCCACAAAAATGGCAATGTTTCTCAACTCGTGGGTCACGATACAGACATGGTTAAAACCATAGAATAATATAACAATTACAATTTGCAAAAAAATTAAAAGGAACAATCCCCAAAGCTGTTAAAGAATGTAATGCTGTACATCCCATCCATTTTTGGTGCTAATTCATCTGAAAACAACTGACTAAAAATGAAGTAAAATTCCCTCTTTCTAAAAATAAAAAATAAAAATAAAAAATACACGTAAACTAAATGACCTGGATGACGGGCCATAAAGACAAGCCTGTTGAGTTTCCCAAAAAAAGCAATCAGATCTGGACACATCTCAACAACAAGAAAAGATCATAAACATACACGGTTCATGAGAAAGCACTTCATCCATCAAATGTAAAACAAAAAAGGTTTACCAGTTTTCCCACTGATTTGTACAGGATACAGTATGGTTCTGTTCTTGTTATAAAGCTTTGTTGTGTTTATGCATTTAATAGTTTTAGATTTTTCATATTAAGTGTACAATTTTGTAATTCAACATTTGTCTCACTGATTAATTTTATTTGTTAGTCTAGTTAAATTACACGTACCCAGGATTATGTGTATGGATTCATAGTGATCCAACGTCATATTAAAGTCAAGTGAATAATTAATTACACTTGATTCAGCAAATGCATTGAGTTTAATAGACTGATTTTTTCTACTACAAAACCTTACAAGTGCAACCTTAACAACTCAGTAGGTAAGTTTAGCATTTTTTTACTGTTATCTCAAGCAGTAAATAATTATTTTATTTTGTTAAGAAAAGGATAGTATTAATATGCAAAATTAATACACATTCCTCCTTTTACTTTCATATGACAAACAACATTGATGTAGTGTTGGGTTACAACATGAAGCCAGTCCAGGTGAAACCAGCGAGAAACAATGGTGCAGTTCAGCTTTTTCAGTTATATAATCTGACACACACATGACATAAATGACTAGATTCATTTCCCATTTTTCATTTAAACAGTTTTTTTTTCACATTAGCTATTATTTAATGATAAATGAAATGTGACAAACAAAACACTGTTCACCTCCTGAGCAATAAAGCAGCAATGGAGCACAGTGCTAAACTTATCACATATACTGTAAATGCAGTTTGTCATGGTTAAGATTAGAACATTAAACAGTAAAACTATTGTTTATTGTTTTAAATTTCAGTTCCATTTGGGTTTCTACTGAAGTGAGAAAGTGTTCCAGCCACAAGTTTCATGTAGAAAGTTTCAGGATGAAGTACAGTTTCAGAAAACACACTTCAGCTCTGAGAGGGAAATAACGTACCTGTGACTTTTCCCCAAGTTCTTAGACTGTAAATACTCTTAGTCCATGACCTAATGACTCAGTATGAGAATGTGTTTATTGACAGAGACTACAAAGCACTTCTGTAAGTCACTCTGGATAAGGGCATCTGCCAGATGTTATAAATGTAAATGTATTTATGAGGCTGAAGCAGGATTTTAATCTTATTCCTGCACTCTTGTGAATGATGTTGTAGATGCAGTGTTTGGCCTGTAAAGGCTTCATAACTTCAAAATATTTAAAGGGGTATTTTACATTCGCAGAAATCAACAACACTACTGGAGCAATGATAGTGTACACAACATATCAATATTGTATACTGTCTATCTGATCAATTTTATCTTAATAATTTAAAGGTACACTATACTCCAGATAACAAATAAAGATACAGCAAAAGGTTCTGTGTCTGTTCAAAATAGGAAATACAAACCAGTCATATTGTAATGACATCATGAAGAAAGGATCCAAATGCGGTGTTTAAATAAAACAAGCAGAATATTCCAAATAGACAGAAGACAATTTATCCAAAACCAGAGAAACAGTCAGCGATGCAGAAGTACAAAAAAAACACAATTCAAGTATCAAGAATCCAAAAACAGAGTAAAGGGTCAAACACAATGAGACAATAGCAAAGGTACAAAGGCTTGTTCTTCACATGTTAACTTTACGGGTCTCCCAGAGCCCAGATTCTATAGTGTCCTTTTTTAAAGGACTACAATTTATCCTTACACCTGATTGATGCTTCATATAAAGGTTGTCCACTATAAAAAATACCAAGAACATGCAGAATCTCTCCTACATTCATTTAGTGTTAGTTTCTACATCCTCATTATACATCACTCTACTGAGCAGATATTAATGTCAGCATGAATAAAACTTTCATTCAGAAAAATACCATTAAACTCAATAATGAAACAGAAATCTTTAGATTCTGATAATAAACTAATAATATATATTTTAATAGTATGATTGTACTAATATTTCTGGATATTTATTAAATATAGAAACTTAACATGCATTTTTATAATTAATTCTATTCACTTTTGCTTAAATGGCAATTTAATGTATATTGAAAATAAAACTTTTTTTGCAATAATGTGAAACAAACGAACATAAAGATTAACACTCTCTTATTATGAATATGATGATAATACGTTCTATTTGGAAACTTTTGTAAATTCCCTTAAATATTTTTTATTTTTGATGTGGTTTGAACAAACAATGAACTGATTAAGAATGAATTTCATTTAAAGGATTTAATCTTTTTTCTTTGCTTTTGATTTTTCTATTATATTTATATTTCAACATAGCGTTTGTTTTCCTTTTTTCCATTTCCACTTTTTCTGAACTTTATATATTGGAGAGTTGAAGAGGTGAGATTTTAAACCATGTTTATCATAAACAAATTCTTAAATATTTAAGAACGAATAAATTATTACAATTCTTTTTAAAATCCTATTGTGAGCTTCTCTAAATCAGACCTGATTAAAATCATGTTCAATTCAAAAACTTTCTTGGAGCCACATTGTATTTGTACTCTGAGTTTTAATAACCATGAATCAGCTCCTCTTCATCAGAGATTCACAATTTATTGTACTGCTGCATAACAGGATGCAATGCTCCTTGTGGAACATAAGAAAGGAAGGGCTTTAATCATTCATTACATTGTGTCAGCAACGCGGGGATAAAAACAGATCCAAATGCAGGATAGCGTAAAATAAACAGGATTTAATAACTTAAAAAACATGAAACAGGAACACAGACTGGGACACAGACTAGGACACAGAGTAGGACACAGAGTAGGACACAGAGTAGGACACAGACTAGGACACAGACTAGGACACAGATGACATAACATAGAATTCCGCGCTGCTTAAGGCAACATGGCTCAACTAAATACTATTCACAGTTAGAAACATGAGGAACAGGTGTACAGAGGTGGGGAGGAAGAGACAAGGGCGGGGCAGACACGTGAACACAAAACATCAACCAAAGCAGGTGGGCAAAATCCGAGCTGGATCCTGACATATTGAGCTTTTAGAGAAATGATTCAAGCACAGAAACTGAAGAAAAGAAAACACTGCAATCATTGAATAATTTGCACAAGCAATCTTTGGTAAAAACAATTTCTAGCCACAAACAACTACTCATGTTCACCGAACAGTTCATGCAAAGTTTCATTTATGACAGAAAGATCATATTTATTAATTTTGTACAGCAACAGAGACAGACTCATGTCTTACTTGAGCAGTCCCAGAGCCCCAACCTCACACCGGCAGAGCGTGCCAGAGGTCAGAGTGTGTGTTTTAAACTGAGGGTTTAACGGGTACAGGAATAAATGCAGTTTTCATTTACAGTGAGGATATTAATAACCCAGGGGCGTAGATTACGCGGGGGACGCGGGGGACATGTCCCCCGCACTTTTTATAAAAAGTAAATTCGTCCCCCTCACTTTTTTAGTGGAGAGTTGTGTTCACCACATGTTGAGGTTTTAATGGAGCAATGTATATAAATGTAGAGTGATTTAAAATTCAAAGAGAGAAGAAGGTTTAAGATAGTCTATACATGACGTTCACGGCAATCAGTCACTCACTTCATCACGCGCCCCCAGTACTGTAGCTCGAGTCGCACCCGCGGTCCAGCATTCGGTTACGATGAGCTCAAAGCGGCAAAAAACGCTTCACTCCTTTTTTATAAAAATGTCAAGCAATGTAAGTTGGCATATGGTATCCGAATTGTGTTGCACAATGTTTAGTAACTCTGCCTGTTGCTCTTGTTGAATAATTAGCAAGTTTTAATTTAAAGGATTATAAGGAAAAATAGCTGCTTTGACACACGTTATATAAACTCTTTTATAATGTCTTTTGTTTTAACAAGTGTGTTATCAAAACCCTTCAAATAAGAATAAAGATAATGTTGAACTGAGATTTTACAGCATGTTTAACTCTGCCAATTCTACATAATATCAAGTATGTGTCACTGTATGTACACAACAGAGACGAGGACAACGAATAGTGACATTAAAGATGTCATTTTAATAATAAGAAGCAGGTAAATCACACACACACAACGTAGTAAAGACGATAATCGACAATGAGTGAAGACAGTGGTGATGAGTATAAATAGAGTCCGGGTGAACAGACAGGTGAAGACGGGAAACAAACATGGTGGATGACGGGGTGCAAAGGATGATGGGTAATGTAGTCCGGTGAATGAGGGTAGATCACAGGGGAAACGTTACAGTATGCTGATAGGTACGATCTTTATTTAATGGGCTGCTCTTTCATTATTGCACTAATTTTACGTTTTTATGTGTTGTCAAGAATGAGCAAGAAACAAACAGCCTAGGTTTGTCAGGGCAGATTCAGGATGTCACACAATGAGCTTTACAGGTGAGAACAGATGTGGCTTTTAACACCTGGCTGCTATTGCATTTTACATTTTATAATGTATAATCTATTAATACACAAGTGTTTTTAGGATTATATATGGACCAATAAAAAAAAATCATGATTAAAAATAAAACCTGTCATTTACACAAGGGTTAACTGAAAAAAAAAAAACAGATAGCACTAGACATTTCGTCCCCCCACTTTTTAAATGATGGCTACGCCCCTGTAATAAACTAATGATAGAAGTCATTAATCCAAAATCAACACATCATGCTTCCTTTACACTTTCTGGATTAAAGAGTCAGAGTTGTTTCTAGAATATCTTATTAAACAGAACGATACTGAACTTCATTCATCACACCTTCCTTCCGTATGCACTTCAGGTAAATGCACACTCCAGCGACTACCGTTATGAGAACTCCCAGCACAACTCCCACCAAAAACACCAAATATGAAAAACAGATCTTTTCATCTGGTCTTGGCTGGTCTTCTACAAAAAACACAAGACATTTCAACATTGACTTTAGGACCATGATGCTGTGGGTCATGACATGACAGAAGTACTGTTACATTTAGAACACACACACACACACACACACACACAGTAGATGTTACCTCCCACAGACATGTTGTAGATGAGAAAGGCTTCCTGACTGTTCCTGCTCTGGATGGTGTAAACTCCACTGTCAGTCAGGTTCACATGTTCCAGTTTGAGAACTGGAGATATCCTGTGTGTGTATCCGTTAAAACAATCCAAAGAACTGTCTTCAAATGTACAGATATTTTTACTAGCTGCATTATCAGCAAAACTCCTGGTGCTTCTATAAATCACCTCCACTGGCTCACTTCTGGGCAAATCCATGAGCAGATCTTCACCAGGCTTCAAATGAACTGAAGAGTTCTCAGCTAAGGAGAAAACAACATTACAAATTCTATATAAATTTTAAATTAAAGGTCTTTCTAATCCACAACTGTTCGACAGAACAAATGATGAGCCATACTCTGAATGGAGACATCAAATTCACTGATGCACTTCTCATTACACTTGCACCATTATAAACCCCTCATACTGTAATAAGCCTCAGTGATGGTGAGGGACAGATCTCCCTTCAGGTACTGATCATGAGATATATTATATCCCTTCTCTGGGTTGCATGATGTCTGATTACACCAAGCCACCACATGTTTTTTATTTTTGGTCCATTCAACCAAACCAGTACAATTCCATGTGCAGTTGAGTGTAACAGACCCATGACGCTTCAAATTTATTGGGGAACTTGCAGGATCTGAAAAAAAAGGATAAAGCCTATTTATCAGGTTAAAGAAATTTAAAGATGTTCTCTATTTTTTATCCTGAAGTGATTTAAAAATACAGCCATGTCCAAATGTTTTGAGAATGACACAAATATAAATTTTTCACAAAGTCTGCTGTAAACTGCTTCAGTTTTTGCAGATCTTTTTTTCAGACATTACTATGGTATACTGATTTCATAAGTGCTGAAGGACTTTTATTGACAAATACATAAAGTTTATGCGAAGAGTCAATATTTGCAGTGTTTACCCTTCTTTTTCAAGACTTCTGCGATTTGCCCTTCAAACATTTTCTGGGCCACATCCTGAATGATGGCAGCCCATTCTTGCATAATCAATGCAAGAGTTTGTCAGAATTTGAGTGTTTGTCCACTCTGCCACAACAAGTTCTCAATGGGATTAAGGTCTGGGGAATTTTCTGGCTCTGGATCCAAAATTTAGATGTTTTGTTCCCCGAGCCATTTAGTTATCACTTTTCAAGTCTAGAGTCAAGTCAAGAAGCTTTTATTGTCATTTCATCCATATATAGTTGTTGCAGTACACAGTGAAATGAGACAACGTTTCTCCAGCACCATGGTGCTACATAGAACAAAGACAGAGCTAAGTACTTAGCAAGTAGTCGTAGCCACATAAAGTGCAACTGTGCAACCTGGTTCAAACAGTGCAAGACAAGACAAACAAGACAGACAGGACAGTCCAGGACAAAAGACAGTGCAAACAAAAAATTACAAGACAATACACAAAAGACAATACACAAAAGACAATAAACAAAATGCCGTTGGCTTTGCGGATGCAACATGTGGTGTAAGTGTTCATGATTTTCTCAGCTGTCCTCACTATCCGCTGAAGGGTCTTGCGATCCAAGATGGTGCAGTTCCCAAACAAGACAGTGATGCAGCTGCTCAGAATGCTCTCAATGGTCCCTCTGTAAAAAGTAGTCAGGATGGGTGGAGGGAAATGTGCCTTTCTCAGCTTTTGTAAGAAGTAGAGATGCTGCTGGGCTTTCTTGGTGATAAAGCTGGTGTTGAGTGACCAGGTGAAGTTCTCTGCTAGATGAACACAAAGAAATTTGGTGCGCCTGACGATCTCTCAGATGATCTGTTGATGTTCAGCAGAGAGTGGTCGCTCTGTGCTTTCCCGAAGTCAACAACCATCTCTTCGGTTTTCTCAAAATTCAGTGAAAGGTTGTTGGCTCTACACCCGGCAGTTAGCTGTTGCACCTCCTCAATGTATGCTAACTCATCTTGCTGATGAGACCCACCATGGTTGTGTCAACGGCGAAATAGATAATATGGTTTGATCTGTGCATTGCTGCACACTCATGAGTCAGCAGAGTGAACAGCAGTGGACTGAGCATGCAGCCCTGGGGGGCTTTAGTGCTCAGTGTGGTGATGCTGGAGGTGATGTTCCCGATCCGAAGTGACTGTGGTCTCCCAGTCAGGAAGTCCAGGATCCAGATGCAGAGGGAGGTGTTCAGTCCCAGCAGGCTCAACTTCCCAATCAGGTGCTGAGGGATGATAGCATTGAATGCTGAACTAAAGTCTATGGACAGCATTTGTATGTACGTGTCCTTATTGTCCAGGTGGATGAGTGCTAAATGAAGAGCCGTGGCAATGGCATCGTCCGTGGAGCGGTTTGGACGATACTCAAACTGTAGGGGGTCCAGTGAGGGTGGTAACTTAATATTGATGTGCCTCATGACGAGCTTCTCAAAGCACTTACTGTAACTCTGCATAGAGTTTTCTTCACGTCGGCCGTGGATAGACAGAGTACCTGGTCGTCAGGGGGGAGGGATGGTCTTCCTTGCCGTTACATTGTTCTGTACCTCAAACTGAGGGCAGAAGTCATTCAGCACATCTGGGAGGGAGGCAGCTCTATTACAGGCAGGTGAAGCTGTTTTGTAGTTCATGATCACCTGTATGCCCTGCCACATGTGGCCGTAGATTGTCTGGGTATGTACACGCTTTGCTTCTCTGATGGCTCGGGACAGTTTGGCCCTTGCTGTTCTTAGAGCCGGCCTGTCACCTGTTCTGAAGGCTAGGTCTCTAAAGGCACACACACTTTAGCAGTCATCCATGGCTTCTGGTTGGAACATGTGGTGATGGTCTTGGAGATGGTCTTGGAGATGGTCACGTCATCAAATAACTTGCGATGTAGCTAGTAACTGATGCCGTGTACTTCTCCAAGTTAATGGAGTCACCGTTAGTTGCAGCCTCCCTGAAGATGTTCCTGTCAGTGCACTCAAAGCCGTCCTAAAGTGCAGAGGTGGCTCCTGCTGGCCAGGTTTTCACCTGCTTCAGAGCCGGTTTAGAGCTTCTGGCGAGTGGTCTGTATGCTGGAATTAACATAACAGAGATGTGGTCTGAGCAGCCGAGGTGTGGGCGGGGCTCCGCATGATACGCACCAGGAATGTTTGTATAAAGAAGATCCAGCGTGTTTTCACCTCTCGTTGCAAAATCCACATACTGATGGAATTTAGGGAGCCCTGACTTGAGATTTGCATGATTAAAATCTCCAGCAATGATAAACAGTCCATCAGGGTGAACATTCTGCAGATTGCTAATAGATCTGTATAATTCACCTAGCGCCTCTTTAGCATTAGCGCTGGGGGTAATGTAAACTCCGATAATGAAAACAGTGGTGAATTCCTGTGGTAAATAAAATGGCCTGCATCTAACAGTCACAAACTCCACTAGCGATGAACAGTAACTAGAAACAAGCAGAGAGTTCTTACACTATTCTGTGTTGATGAAAACCACCACCGCAACTCTTACCGCACAGAGCTGCATTTCTGTCGGCACGAAACAAGGTGAGCCCATCTAGCTGAATGGTGGCATCTGGAACTCTGTCGCTGAGCCAAGTCTCTGTGAAAACAAAGACACAGCAGTTTCTAAACTTTCGCCATGTAGTGCGTTTGAGTCAGATGTAGTCCAGTTTATTGTCTAGGAAGCAAACATTAGAGAGTAGAATGGAGAGGACTTGTTTTTAGCCTAGCATGGACACCCGCCCGCTTACCCGCTTCCACTTCCAGGCGCACCGCTTTTGGCATCCCCACTCCTGGTCCCCGTGAGTCAGGTGAGTGAGCTCACTCCCATGGGGCACCCCTTCCACCCCTAAGCAACCCCACACATGGTCTCAGGATGCTTTACTGTTGGCATGACACAGGACTGATAGTAGCATCCACTTTTTATTCTCAAGACAGCTTTTGGAAAAAGACAGCTGTCAATTGGAAAGAGGATTCAGAGAATCTGAAAATGAGAGAAAATGACTGTACTCCAGTCCTCATCAGTGCAATCCCTGTACCTTTTGCAGAATATCAGTCTGATTCACCTGCCTGCTGCCATTCTAGAGCAAGCTCTGCATAAGTGGTGCCCCAATCCTGCAGATGAATTAACTTTAGAAGACAGTCCCAGTGATGAAGCCCTCTCAAAAATATCTCTCCAAGTTCTCGATGATCTGATAAATGGTTGATTTAGGCGCAAGCTAATTAGAGCAATATCCTTGCCTGTGTGTCACGACACGGAACAGAAGCGGACCCAAACGCAGGATAGCATAAATAAACAGGGTTTAATAACAGAAAACACGAAACATGATGCAGACTAGAAACAGGACATAACCACAGTAGTTAAATACCACACAGTAAAAATAATAATAGTTAAACCACAGTTAAATACAAAAAGACAATGACACAATAAGGATCAGGTGTGACGACAGGGAGGAGCAGACGAAGGCGGGGCAGACACGTGACGAGAAACGTAAACAGATGCACGTGGCCAAAGTCCGGGCCGAGTCCTAACAGAGCCCCCCCCAAGGCGCGGCTCCCGACGAGCCAATCCATCCAGGCAGTCTTGACGGGTCCGGGAGGGGGGAGCAAGGCACACGGCGAGGCAGGTGGGGGGAGCAAGGGACACGGCGAGGCAGGTGGGGGAAGCAAGGCACACGGCGAGCCAGGTGGGGGGAGCAAAGCACACAGCGGCGCAGCCAGAGCGGGCCGAGCGACGTCCACAGCCGAGCTGAAGGGCCGAGCGACGTCCACAGCCGAGCTGAAGGGCTGAGCGACGTCCACAGCCGAGCTGAAGTTCCACCTTGTGTGTGTGGAGTTTGCATGTTCTCCCCATGCCTCGGGGGTTTCCTCCGGGTACTCCGGTTTCCTCCCCCGGTCCAAAGACATGCATGGTAGGTTGATTGGCATCTCTGGAAAATTGTCCCTAGTGTGCGATTGCGTGAGTGAATGAGGGTGTGTTTGTGCCCTGCGATGGGTTGGCACTCCGTCCAGGGTGTATCCTGCCTTGATGCCCGATGACGCCTGAGATAGGCACAGGCTCCCTGTGACCCGAGGTAGTTCGGATAAGCGGTAGAAAATGAATGAATATAAGAAATGAAAAAAAAAGCATCAAAAAATTTAAATTCTGAAAAAAAGATATCTGTACATTTCTATTTATTATTTCACAAAAGAGAATTATTTTTAAGAATACACAGTTTAATGGCATAAAATGGCACTCACAAACCGTTTGAACCTGGTCAGTACTAAGAAGGAATTCAGTTGATTTTTTTACAGGCTGAACTTCCTGAATTTCTTCTAAATGTGAAACCCTGAGTGACTTTAGAGCTTACAAAACCTTCTCTTCCTGTTCCTTTTGGAAAACAAACACACTGCAGGATCCACATTTTTATCAAGCTGAGACCTGCAGCCTCTCCACATATGAACAGATAACATCCTGTTAGCTTTCAGGTCTGTACATGTACAGTAAAAGAAATGGCATGAAGAATCAAACCGCTAATGAAATTAAACATTTCTACATAAACCATTTCCACTATTTAGAGCAGTAGACACTAATAAACTGATTACTCTTATTTTAATGCAGTTAATGTGTTACTGCATTAGTGTGTGGAGACATCAATTATTCAGGAGTCTGTTTCTCTCTTTAGCTTTTGCTGTAATATCCTGTACTGTCTTTTCTTTGGTCTGTTACATATGTTTTCTTACTGTCACTGTACAGACTCATAAATGCCATGAAATAAACAGAGATTTGTAATAAAATAAGTTCCAGTGTTGAGTGTTCACAGGACAGTTCAATGCAGGATCTACAGAAACACTATATAACACAATCTGAAACGATAAAGTCAGAGAGTCTCAGATTAACATCTACTGGAATAAACACAGACATTTCAATATGCAGAAAAAATAAAACAAAATGAAATTCTCCCTGTTGTATTTTTAATGTAATTAAAAACTGAAACAGATATTCAAAATTTCTAAATTTGAGGTGTTCTTTTTTCTTTGTTCATCTCCCGTTTTTTTTGTTGTTGTTCTTTTACACTATTTTAAAAGTATAAATTTATATTAAGACAAAAAGATGTTGCAGTGGTGTAACTGCAGTCTGTATTATATTTAATAAACTCACCATATCAGCTTTCATCTAACGCAGGTGAAACTGTCTTCAGAGACTTTATGTTTTTTTAATCGTGTCCTGTGTATTGAATTCACTACAGGTAAACTCCGCCCTGGACAGGAGCACACAGACACACACACACATACACACACGCACACACACAAACACACACATACACACACTATCCGCTGGACAAAAGCAGGTTCAACTAAACTAAAAAAAAAGACTTTCTCTTTTAACCACCTGATGTTGATTCAGTGATGATTAATGATCCGTAGATGCACTTAAACCTTCAGAGTAACGTAAAAAAAAATATTCATTGTAAAAGAGAGAAAGAGGCTGATGAGGAGCCTATTGTTTAGGGCTGAGTGAAAACAGGAGCCAGGACACTAACATCCCAAATGTAACTACAAGTGGATAAAAAACAGGATGAATCGTTCTTTCAGAATTCAAGCTGGAAGTCTGGAAGTTCTGGAATAACAGATTGTAGCATCATGGCAGATGGACAGTGGACTTATACCTCTAAATCCTTAATTAAACCACCGATAATAAACTTACAGTGTGAAATTAAATACTTTGTGAACTTTAATCAGATCTCCACTCGTTCTATAATGTTGTGTGTTAAACTTTCAGCACTGGAAATATCCGATCTGTATCATATGTGTGTGTGCTGAGTGTGTGCAGTGTGTGTCTTGTGTGTGTTGAGTGTGTGCAGTGTGTGGAGTGATGTGTGTGTTGTGTGTCTTGTGTGTGGAGGGATGTGTGTGTAGTGCGAGTTGTGTAATTAATATAAACAAACACGGACAGATGACATATGTGTTAAAGTGACAGGTGTATGTACGGTGGCTCAGTGTGGACACACAGCATCAGTACTGATGTTGAATAAAGACTTTTATTAGATTGAGATATAGTACATTTATTCAGTAAAATTAAAGACCAGCATTTGGTATTAATAATTCAGAAGAAAGAACACCAGGGCCCTTTTTAATAGGCTAGACCTGCATTGTCAGCAGAAAGGATTTGTTTCTGCACGTAAAGATCTCGAATTTCAGTGATGTTCTGGAGAGAGGGAAAAGCTGCACCTGAGATTAAACCAGATCATTCCATGACCTATAAGTCATTCAGTCTGCATCCAGCAACGAGGAACCGCTCAATGTGTTTAATGACATTAGGGTCTTATTAACTGATCTGAATGGTCAGTTAAAGTCTCTGAGTGTCTGACTGGAAGGTTTGGTGATTTGGAGCTCTGTGATTGGCTGATTTCAGTGTTTACTCGCTGCAGTCGTCTCCGGCCACCATGCTGCTGTACATCCTCTGCTGCTCCTGCTTAAACGAGTCTTTTACTTTGGCTCTCTTTAAACCACCGTCCCTACACACACACACATACACACACACACATACACACACACACACACACACACACAAAAGGTTACAAAGTTCAAACATGTTACTAAATGTAACCTCAATGTATTGGATATTAATAAAGTGATGACGAACCAGGACAAGTCCACCAGTCCTCCCTGTCTCGCAATCAGAGACTTCACCCTGTTAGCAAACCGCACAGCATCCTCTCCTTCCTGTTCACACAGGAAATGATTAATCAATGGCATGATTGCCATGACAACACAACTCAGTTCTCTGGTTCTTTTCAGCTAGTTGTTTAATCTGTAAAACTGTGTGATTTATTCAAAAATATCTGAAGCATTCATTTACAAATCTCTCCTGCTCACCTTCTGGGTCACGGGTGCTAGGTACCAGACGTTACAGACGATGGCCCAGCTCGTCATCATCCTCAGCAGGTAACTCACCATGCTGTACTTCCCACTGTTCCAGAACGCATCACCAAACCGTGGGTCGTACTGCACACATGCACACACACAAGCACATGCACACACACACACACAGCACCATTTCTGTTGTTTATTGCCGAATTGCAGTTTACCCGGTGAGCTAGCTGTACAGGTTTGTTGTTATCGGTAACTCAGACAGTTTAAAGTGTCTTATAGTTTTTTCTTTTTTATACCTTTATGGCTACAGGATAGATGGTGCCTCCGATTTCAAAACTCCCCTTCTTGAACATCATAACAGATGTGTTATTGATGCAGGTTCCTTTGTGTAGGGAGACAAGAACACATTCTAAACATTTCAGTCGCTGAAGTGACTTTCAGTCTGCAGGACATCACACTGCAGGTGATATAGTAATGTATTTGTGTTGACTCTCCAACCACATGGAGGTGTTATTTTACTCAGCTGAGAAACAGACCTCTGGAAGTATCTGTTAGAAGCCTGCAGTCAAAACTGGTCTGACGACAGTGGGCAACCAATGCATTTGAATTGCAAATGAATTTGACGTAACTGTTTTCTGACCCACTGGGTTACTTACCCTCAGGGAAAATAAGGATAGGGAGTTTGTTCTTGTCATTCACTATTCAATAATGTACATGATCATTAGATGATTTTAGTTTGAATGTGCGTTAATGTGACTGCACTGTTGTTCCACCTCTGTGTCACCAGGTGGCGATCTTTCATCTCTGCTCTCTCAAACCAGATGTGTGGACATGCTCAAACCATCGCTCGCTGAACCACACCCATCAAACCCCCATGGACCTGCCCTACCTGTCAATCAAACCAACAAAACAACACAGGAGACTTTTCTGAAAAAGAAATAGCTTTACATCTCAGTGAGAAATGTTTCTTTACAGCTCTGCATGATTTCTGTGTAGAATCAAACTCTCCTGACAGGCAGGTATTGAAGAATGAGGTGTTTGTGTGCGTAGTTCTGATTCTGATGGGTTGGCACCCCGTCCAGGGTGAATCCTGCCTTGATGCCCGATGACGCCTGAGATAGGCACAGGCTCCCCGTGACCCGAGGTAGTTCGGATAAGCGGTAGAAGATGAATGAATGAATTCCCCACAGTATTTGCAGTGTTTGGTGTTTGCGTACCTGCAGTTGGGGAGAAATCCCACCAGAGTGGTGCCAATGACCAGCCAGCTGAGGCCGATACACGCTAACATGATCCTGAACAGAAACAAACAAACAACCACTTGTGTTTATTACATGTATTTATTACAGTGTATTACAGTATTTATACAACTGGTTTTGTAGCTGTTTATTGACCTCAGTGAGCAATGTAATGTGTCTGAATGAGAGACTGAGATTGGTTTAGAGTCTGCAGCAAAGACACTTCAGCTTCATCGACAGGTTCGCTCTTCCTCTCGACACTAGGCTACATCTGGAGAGTACATCTGTGTGTGTGTGTGTGTGTGTGTGTGTGTGTGTGTGTGTGAGACCTGAGAGGCAGCAGGAGGCCATAGCGGACGATGACCCCGACCCCCCACAGCAAAGTGAGGCGCAGTGATATGTAGTGGAAGTTGTTGTTGGTTCTCGTGAGCAGGTTCCAGGACTCTAGTTCCTCAGAGCTGAACCTCTGAGTCACCTCATCCTCCACAATGCTCTCAATTCCCTTCTTACTGAAGTAGAACACGTCACTAAAGGCAAAAGCCCCACCCACCCCTGACCTCGGCCTATTGCGTCGCAGCTCCCCGATCTCCTTTTCCAAGGACCAGTCATCTCGCTGGATCAGACCTGAGGAGGAGACGGAGACAAAAGATACAGTATTCTGATTACATTTTGAATTGTGTGTGTGTTTGTGTCTGTTTGTCTCTGTGTGTGTTTCTATCAAGTATTGTTTTTGTTTTCATAACACACACGTCACTGTGATTAACAGGAGAGAAGACGATTGTTGCTGTTGTTGAAAATTAATCAACACCTTCTGATCAGATTATATCAGATTGTAGAATTTAAACAGAGCTGTGTGATGTAAAGAGAAATATAGAGAGGAAACTATTTCAGTAATGTGTAGTGAGAGTGAAGGAAATGACTGCACTGTTAGCTACAGAGAACATGTCAGAACAGATCAAAACACACCTTACTGCAGAAACAAGTAACTCACACACACGCACGCACACACACACACAAAGACACTCAGAAAACACAGTGACAGTGTATACAACTGAGTGTAACTGTTCAAGTGTGTTTGTGTGTTTGAAATGATGAAATTTCTGCCAGACATGCTGAGATCCGGTCAGAAGCTGTGGCATCTGAGGGTGGGAAAGAGAAGATAAGTTGTGTATCATCAGCATAGCAGTGGTAAGAGAACCCATGTGAGGAAATAACTTCACCAAGAGAGTGAGTATACAAGGAGAAAAGAAGAGGACTGAGTACTGAGCCCTGTGGGACGCCAGTGGAGAGTCTGCGTGGAGCAGATGTCACTCCCCTCCATGTTACCTGATATGAGCGTCCTTCCAGGTAGGAAGCAAACCATTCCCAAGCTGATCCCCAATGAACAAGGCTGAGGTCACTGAGGCGAATGTGGAAAAAAACCTCACTTTTATGAAAGAGGAAGAAACCTTGAGAGGAAACAAACTTTAGTGAGTTGGTGTTTCATCCTGCAGCTTCTCCAAATCAGACCTGACTAAAATCATGTTCAATTCAATGACTGTCTTGGAGCCACATTGTGTTTTGACTTTTATTACATTATGTTTTGTGTGTTATGTGTGGTCTGAGTTTTATTAACCATGAATCATATCCTCTTCATAAGAGCTTTACAAAGGTTCACAATTTATTGTATTGCTGCACAACAGGACCCAATGCTCCTCGTGGAACATGAGCGAGGAAAGGCTTTAATAATTCATTACATTGAGATTTTATAAAAATGATTCAAACACAGAAACTAAAGAAAAGAAAACATCATCAATCATTAACTACATCATGCCAGATCATTTCCTGATCAGGAGAACCTTACCAAGGTCTGCCTAAGCTGATTCTGAGCCCTGAACCAGCTCATTCTGACTCTAATATTTTGCACAAACTCTATAGTCACAAACAACTTCTACTCACATTCACAAAAGGTCAGAACAGTTTATTCAAAGTTTCATTTATCACAGAAAGATCATACTTATTAATTATTTACTGCATCAGAGACAGGCTCACTGTGCCAATTCCAATCCCAAGGCTGCCAGAGGTTAGAATGTGTCCTGTTCATCAAGAAGCAAGACCTAATTTATCATATTCAGTGGAACTGCTAGATAGGTACGAGTTTGTTTTAAACTCATTCTAGTAAAAGCACTGGTTGAGGAAACTTATAAAATCTGTTGTCAAGATCATTTCTGGTTAACAGGGTTTAACAGGTACAGGAAGAAATGTATTTGTTGGTTACAGTGAGACTGATAATGATAGAGAGATAAAAATAAAGAAATTAATTTATAATCAACACATCATGCTTTCTATTAAATTTCTGGATTGATCAGCTGACTGCTGGTGAGAGGGTCATTGTTATTTGTAGAATAATTTACTGAACAGCATGATAATGAACTCTGAATTTCTTCATTCCTCACACCTTCGTTCCCTCTGCGCTTCCTGTAAATGCATGCAGTTAAAACTACAATGACAATGGCAGGTGCCAGCCCAATTACCACCCCTAACACCAAATGTGAAATCTTCTCATCTGGTCTTGGCTGGTCATCTACAACAAAAACAAGATGGCATATTGAAACAATGACTTTATGATCATGATGCTGTGTGTCATGGTATTACAGAAGGACCCTTACATTTAACACTCACACAGACACACACACACACAGACACAAACAGTAGATGTTACCTTCCACAGACACGTTGTAGATGAGAAAGGCTTCCTGACTGTTCCTGCTCTGGATGGTGTAAACTCCACTGTCAGTCAGTTTCACATGTTCCAGTTTGAGAACTGGAGATATCCTGTGTGTGTATGCATCAATACACTCCAGAGAACCGTCTTCCAATGTACAGATGTTTTTACCATCTGCATCATCAGCAAAACTTCTGGTGCTTCTGTAAATCACGTCCACTGACTCTCTTCTGGGCAAATCCATGAGCAGATCTTCACCAGGCTTTAGCTGAAATGATGAGTTCTCAGCTAAGGAGAAAACAACATTACAAATTCTATATAAATCTTTTACAAATCAAACTTAAATTAAAGGTCTTTCTAATCCACAACTGTTTGACAGAACAAATGATGAGCCTTACTCTGAATGGAGACATCAAATTCACTGATGCACTTCTCATTACACTTGCAGCAGTAATAACCCCTCATACTGTAATAAGCATCAGTGATGGTGAGGGACAGATCTCCCTTCAGGTACTGATCATGTGATATATTATATCCCTTCTCTGGGTTGCATGATGTCTGATTACACCAAGCCACCACATGTTTTTTATTTTTGGTCCATTCAACCAAACCAGTACAATTCCGTGTGCATTTGAGTGTAACAGACCCATGACGCTTCACATTTATTGGGGAACTTGCAGGATCTGAAAAAAAAAAGATGATGCCTATTTATCAGGTTAAAGAAATTTAAAGATGTTCTCTATTTTTTATCCTGAAGTGATTTAAAAATACAGCCATGTCCAAAAGTTTTGAGAATGACACAAATATAAATTTTTCACAAAGTCTGCTGCTTCAGTTTTTGCAGATCTTTGTTTCAGACATTACTATGGTATACTGATTTCATAAGTGCTGAAGGACTTTTATTGACAAATACATAAAGTTTATGCGAAGAGTCAATATTTGCAGTGTTTACCCTTCTTTTTCAAGACTTCTGCGATTTGCCCTTCAAACATTTTCTGGGCCACATCCTGAATGATGGCAGCCCATTCTTGCATAATCAATGCAAGAGTTTGTCAGAATTTGAGTGTTTGTCCACTCTGCCACAACAAGTTCTCAATGGGATTAAGGTCTGGGGAATTTCCTGGCTCTGGATCCAAAATTTAGATGTTTTGTTCCCCGAGCCATTTAGTTATCACTTTTCAAGTCTAGAGTCAAGTCAAGAAGCTTTTATTGTCATTTCATCCATATATAGTTGTTGCAGTACACAGTGAAATGAGACAACGTTTCTCCAGCACCATGGTGCTACATAAAACAAAGACAGAGCTAAGTACTTAGCAAGTAGTCCTAGCCACCTAAAGTGCAACTGTGCAACCTGGTTCAAACAGTGCAAGACAAGACAAACAAGACAGACAGGACAGTCCAGGACAAAAGACAGTGCAAACAAAAAATTACAAGACAATACACAAAAGACAATACACAAAAGACAATACACAAAATGCTGTTGGCTTTGCGGATGCAACATGTGGTGTAAGTGTTCATGATAGGGGAAGAGAGACTCCAATGATTTTCTCAGCTGTCCTCACTATCCGCTGAAGGGTCTTGCGATCCAAGATGGTGCAGTTCCCAAACCAGACAGTGATGCAGCTGCTCAGAATGCTCTCAATGGTCCCTCTGTAAAAAGTAGTCAGGATGGGTGGAGGGAAATGTGCCTTTCTCAGCTTTTGTAAGAAGTAGAGATGCTGCTGGGCTTTCTTGGTGATAAAGCTGGTGTTGAGTGACCAGGTGAAGTTCTCTGCTAGATGAACACAAAGAAATTTGGTGCGCCTGACGATCTCTACAGATGATCCGTTGATGTTCAGCAGAGAGTGGTCGCTCTGTGCTTTCCTGAAGTCAACAACCATCTCTTCGGTTTTCTCAAAATTCAGTGAAACGTTGTTGGCTCTTCACCCGGCAGTTAGCTGTTGCACCTCTTCACTGTATGCTAACTCATCTTGCTGATGAGACCCACCATGGTTGTGTCAACGGCAAAATAGATAATATGGTTTGATCTGTGCATTGCTGCACACTCATGAGTCAGCAGAGTGAACAGCAGTGGACTGAGCATGCAGCCCTGGGGGCTTTAGTGCTCAGTGTGGTGATGCTGGAGATGATGTCAGGAAGTCCAGGATCCAGATGCAGAGGGAGGTGTTCAGTCCCAGCAGGCTCAGCTTCCCAATCAGGTTCTGAGGGATGATAGCATTGAATGCTGAACTAAAGTCTATGAACAGCATTTGTATGTACGTGTCCTTATTGTCCAGGTGGATGAGTGCTAAATGAAGAGCCGTGGCAATGGCATCGTCCGTGGAGCGGTTTGGACGATACGCGAACTGTAGGGGGTCCAGTGAGGGTGGTAACTTAATATTGACGTGCCTCGTGACGAGCTTCGCAAAGCACTTCATATCGATGAATATGAATTATCGGGGGGGTGGGTGGGGGGGGGTGGTCTTCCTTGCCGTTACATTGTTCTGCACCTCAAACCGAGAGCAGAAGTCATTCAGCACATCTGGGAGGGAGGCAGCTCTATTACAGGCAGGTGAAGCTGTTTTGTAGTTCGTGATCACCTGTATGCCCTGCCACATGTGGCCGTAGATTGTCTGGGTATGTACACGCTTTGCTTCTCTGATGGCTCGGGACAGTTTGGCCCTTGCTGTTCTGAAGGCTAGGTCTCTAAAGGCACACACACTTTAGCAGTCATCCATGGCTTCTGGTTGGAACATGTGGTGATGGTCTTGGAAATGGTCTTGGAGATGGTCACGTCATCAATTAACTTGCGATGTAGCTGGTCACTGATGCTTTGTACTCCTCCAAGTTAATGGAGGCACCGTTGGTTGCAGCCTCCCTGAAGATGTTCCAGTCAGTGCACTAAAAGCAGTCCTAAAGAGCAGAGGTGGCTCCTGCTGGCCAGGTTTTCACCTGCTTCAGGACTGGTTTAGAGCTTCTGGCGAGTGGTCTGTATGCTGGAATTAGCATAACAGAGATGTGCTCTGAGCAGCCGAGGTGTGGCCGGGACTCCGCACGATACGCACCAGGAATGTTTGTATAAACAAGATCCAGCATGTTTTCACCTCTCGTTGCAAAATCCACATGCTGATGGAATTTAGGGAGCCCTGACTTGAGATTTGCATGATTAAAATCTCCAGCGATGATAAACAGTCCATCGGGGTGAACATTCTGCAGATTGCTAATAGATCTGTATAATTCACTTAGCGCCTCTTTAGCATTAGCGCTGGGGGTAATGTAAACTCTGATAATGAAAACAGTGGTGAATTCCTGTGGTAAATAAAATGGCCTGCATCTAACAGTCACAAACTCCACTAGCGATGAACAGTAACTAGAAACAAGCAGAGAGTTCTTACACTATTCCGTGTTGATGAAAACCACCACCGCAACTCTTACCGCACAGAGCTGCATTTCTGTCGGCACAAAACAAGGTGAGCCCATCTAGTTGAATGGTGGCATCTGGAACTCTGTTGCTGTGCCAAGTCTCTGTGAAAACAAAGACGCAGCAGTTTCTAAACTCTCGCCGTGTAGTGCGTTTGAGTCAGATGTAGTCCAGTTTATTGTCTAGGGAGCAAACATTAGAGAGTAGAATGGACGGGAGCACCGCTTTTGGCATCCCCACTCCTGGTCCCCGTGAGTCAGGTGAGTGAGCTCACTCCCATGGGGCACCCCTTCCACCCCTGAGCAACCCCACACATGGTCTCAGGATGCTTTACTGTTGGCATGACACAGGACTGATGGTAGCATCCACTTTTTATTCTCAAGACAGCTTTTCTTCCAGATGTCCCAAACAATTGGAAAGGGGATTCAGAGAATCTGAAAATGAGAGAAAATGACTTTACCCCAGTCCTCATCAGTCCAATCCCTGTACCTTTTGCAGAATATCAGTCTGATTCACCTGCCTGCTGCCATTCTAGAGCAAGCTCTGCATAAGTGGTGCCCCAATCCTGCAGATGAATTAACTTTAGAAGACAGTCCCGGTGATGAAGCCCTCTCAAAAACATCTCTCCAAGTTCTCGATGATCTGATAAATGGTTGATTTAGGCGCAAGCTAATTAGAGCAATATCCTTGCCTGTGTATCCCTTTTGGAGCAAAACAATGTCACTGCACATGATTCCTTGCAGGTAACCATGGTTGACACCCTCATGATGTCAGCTGGTCCTTTGTGGCAGGTCTGAAATGCAGTGGAAGTGTTTTTTTATTATTATTTATTTAGTTCATTTTCATGGCAAAGAGACACTTTGCAATTAATTGCAATTCATCTGAACACTCTTCATAACATTCTGCAGTATATACAAATCGCCATTTGCATATATTAAAAACTGAAGCAGCAGACTGTTATGAACATTTGTGTCATTCTCAGAACCATTGGCTGCGGCTGTACGCTAACAACTAAGATAATCAACAACCGATAATGCATCTGCACACACAGAGAAATGAAAGTGTGAATTAAACTGATTAAGATAATTATTAAATTATTAAATTAAAGACCCAGTTGTCTAAAACTGGCTTGAACTCATTATAATTAGAACAGATATGAGATATTTTCTCACTGAACTGTACCTTTCACAGAGAGAGTGTAAATAAGATTGATGCATTTATACAGTGTGTCCTGGATGGTGTAAACTCCACTATCTGATGGTTTTAGATTCTTCAGTATTATAATTGAGTCTTTCAGTAGTGCTCTGTGTTTATATTCATCATTACACTGAAGTGAGTCTTCAGTCACATTGCAGATCTGTTCACCGTACAGATCAGGTGAATCTTTGCTTTTATAAATCAACTCCATGTAGTTTGATTTGTGTAAGTGTAGGATCAAATCTTCTCCAGACTTTAAATTAGCTAACAGCATCCTTGCTGAGGAGAAAACAAATCAGAAGCTTCATCAGTTCCAAATCTGACACATGATGATTTAAACTTTCACAGCTAAATCAGTAAATAATAAACAAGTACACTTACTCTCAATGCTGAGCTGTACAGTATTGACCTCTTCACCAGCACATTCACACGTGTACAAACCTCTGTTACTGTAATCAGCTGCATTGATGGTGAGAGACAAATCTCCCTTCAGGTACTGATCATGAGACATGTTAAACCCCTCCTTTGACCAGCATGATGTCTGATTACACTCAGCCACAATAAGACGTGGTTTATCAATCACAGTCCATCGGAGAGAACCAGAGCAGTTCTGCTTACAGGGAAGATCAGCAGACTGATTCAGCTTCACCATTACAGAAGTGAAAGCCAGAGTAGGAGCTGAAATAGAAATTAAACAGTTCATGTTGAGAAAAAATGTCTGAAGGCCTTTTAATCTTTTATATCTGAATAAAACATGATAATAGAACAGACAGTTTAGTCTAAATATGTATATAGTTTATCTTATTATATTCCTACGCGATAATTAAAGCTGTTTCATTTGTTGTTTTATTTGGATGTGGGGAAACAACCCCATAATCAGCACTATGCAAGACAAGGCAAGGCAAGTTTACTTATATAGCACATTTCATACACAATGGTAATTCAAAGTGCTTTACAAAAAAGAGAGAAAATAATCAGAAAAACAACTAGATTTGTAAAGTTCGTCGAGACAAACTTTGATGTTGGCTTTGACGGTGCAAGTATTCGCAAAGGCCGGTGCTTTTTGGAGGCGAGTGGACATAAGGGTTAGTGTTACTTTTGGAGGCAAGTGGACAGAAAGATTGTGAAAGCTACTGGACCGCTAGGGTGCCAATACTTTTGGAGGCGAGCGGACATGAGCATGTGACATGATCCGAATACCCATGAGGCAGTTCCCCTCATTGTGCTGAGTGTTTTGATATGTCACATGTCCATGTTGTGCAAATTTTTTATTTTCACGTGATGACACGTGACGACACGTGACGTGACGTGACCATAACACACGTGAGGCACTTCCCCTCATTGGGCTGAGTGTTTTGATATGTCACATGTCCGTGTTGTGCAAATTTTTTATTTTCACGTGATGACACGTGACGACACGTGACGTGACGTGACCATAACACACGTGAGGCACTTCCCTTCATTGGGCTGAGTGTTTTGATATATGACATGTCCATGTTGTGCTAATTTTGATTTCGCTTATTTTGGGGGCGGGGCTACACGTGACGTCACGTGACGTGACCAAAATACACGTGGGGCAGTTCCCCTCATTGTGCTGAGTGTTTTGATATGTCACATGTCCATGTTGTGCTAATTTTTGATTTCGCTTATTTTGGGGGCGGGGCTACACGTGACGTCACGTGACGTGACCAAAATACACGTGGGGCAGTTCCCCTCATTGTGCTGAGTGTTTTGATATGTCACATGTCCATGTTGTGCAAATTTTTGATTTCGCTTATTTTGGGGGCGGGGCTACACGTGACGTCACGTGACGTTACCAAAATACACGTGGGGCAGTTCCCCTCATTGTGTTGAGTGTTTTGATATGTCACATGTCCATGTTGTGCAAATTTTTTATTTTCACGTGATGACACGTGACGACACGTGACGTGACGTGACCATAACACACGTGAGGCACTTCCCCTCATTGGGCTGAGTGTTTTGATATGTCACATGTCCATGTTGTGCAAATTTTTGATTTCGCTTATTTTGGGGGCGGGGCTATACACGTGACGTCACGTGACGTGACCAAAATACACGTGGGGCAGTTCCCCTCATTGGGCTGAGTGTTTTGATATATGACATGTCCATATTGTGCTCATTTTTGATTTCGCTTATTCTGGGGGCGGGGCTACACGTGACGTCACCAGTATACCCGGTGGGGTGCCAATACTTTTGGCAAAAAGTGGCTACTGAGGGTTTGGACATTTCATGTCAATACTGCAGTCATTATGGGATTCTACTTATTATTATACTGCATAGAACACAGGAGAGAAGCCGTGCCTGAGCTCTGCGCACGCTGCGTGTGTGAAAGCTTAGAGGAATTTTAGGAATTCCCCATTCAAGTCTATGGGACGTTCCATCGTCGACTACGGGAAAACCGAAAGTTCCGTCGGAACGCCGAGTCCGGAACTTTGTCCGGAGTAACGTCCTAAAGAACCTGTCCGAGTTTGGTGTAAATCGCTCGAAAACTTGCCGAGTTATAAACCTCCAAAATTTATAATGGAAGTGGATACGAAAAAAGGCCACTTTGAGCTTCCGTACCGGGAATGCCGGAATTCCGATCGCTTAGAAAAGTAGTAGCAACAAACTTCAGACCAGGGTCTACGACATATCCGAATTTGGTGCATGTGGCTCGAAAGCCCTAGGACGAGTTACTCTTGATAAATTTGTGGCTAAGAAGAATAATAATAACTAGATTTGTAAAGTTTGTCGTGACAAACTTTGATGTTGGCTTTGATGAAGCAAGTATTCGCAAAGGCCGGTGCTTTATGGAGGCGAGTGGACATAAGGGACAGTTTTACTTTTAGAAGCAAGTGGACAGAAAGCTAGGGTGCCAAAACATTTGGAGGCAAGTGGAGACAAGCATGTGACATCATCTGAATACTCTTGAGGAAGTTTCCCTCATTGGGCTGAGTGTTTTGATATGTTACATGTCCATGTTGTGCTAATTTTTGATTTTGCATATTTTGGGGCGGGGCTGTGGGACAATCGAAAGGCCAGTCGGTATAGCAATTTAAAGGTTTGTTCAGAGTATCACCCTAAAGGAGCTGGCTGAGTTTGGTGTAGATAGTTCGAAAGCTCGCCGAGTTATAAACCTCCAAATTTTATAATGGGAGTCTATGGGGGAAAAAGGCCAATTTGAGACCCGGTACCAGAAGTACCGGTACTCAGATCGCTTAGAAAAGTAATAGCAACCAACTTCAGACCAGGGTCTACAACATATCCGAATTTGGTGCATATGGCTCGCAAGCTCTAGGAGGAGTTACTCTTGATAAATTTTTGTCTAAGCTTAAATTGGAAAACAGAATGTTGGCTTCTACAAAGCCAACATAATAATAATAATAATAATAATAATAATAATAATAATAATAATAATAATAATAAGCTTATAAAGGAAATCAGAATGTTGGCTTCTACAAAGCCAACATAATAATCACAACAATAAAACAAGGAATTTAAAAACTTTTAAACATTTCACTAGTGATTACAAACTCCAGATTTACACAGAGTCATTTATTTTGTAACATTATTGGTCTTCAAAGAGTTTTTCATAATAAAATCATAAGTTTTTCATAATAAATAATTAATAGATTTCATAATAAAATCATATAGTTTTTCATAATAAAATCAAATCAAAATACTAAAAGGCCAGTTGAAGAAGTTGGTGTCACCCAACTATCACTTCAAAGCACAGCACTTGTTTTACTGGTTTGACTTTGAGAGCAGATGGACATGTAGCTATGAAGATGAAGATGAAGTGCTTCTCAGAGGATGGTTCTGCATCACAGCTCAGAAAGAGAAAAACAATAAAGGAAGAAGGTGGGAAAAAATGGTGTAATCCAGCTAACAGCACTTCACATATGTTGTAGCTAGCTAACACTGTAATTTAGCTATAACTATTTATATTAGATTAGAATAGATTCGAGTTTATTGTCATTTCACATGGGTGCAAGGGAATAACGAATTGCAGTTAACATCTAACCAGAAGTGCAAAGTAGTAGTGTGTAGTGTGCAGTGTTTATTATGTAGTAATAACACTTACCAGCTCTGAATATGAGTGAGTAGTGTGTAGTGATTACTGTGTTGTGTGTAGTGTTTATTGTGTAGTAATGTTACTGACTAGTGGTGAATGTGAGTATATACTGTAGTATGTAGTGTGTGGTGTTTATCTTGTAGTGTGTAGTGTTTATTGTGTAGTAATGACACCAGCAGTAAATGTGAGTGTGTAGTGTGTATTGTGTAGTAATAACACTTACCAGTAGTGAATGTGAGTCTATAATGTGTATTGTGTAGTAATTACACTTACCAGTTGTGAATGTGTAGTGTGCAGTGATTACTGTGTAGTGTGTAGTGTTTATTGTGTAGTAATGACAGCAGCAGTAAATGTGAGTGTGTAGTGTGTATTGTGTAGTAATAACACTTACCAGTAGTGAATGTGAGTCTATAATGTGTATTGTGTAGTAATTACACTTACCAGTTGTGAATGTGTAGTGTGTAGTGATTACTGTGTAGTGTGTAGTGTTTATTGTGTAGTAATGACACCAGCAGTAAATGTGAGTGTGTAGTGTGTATTGTGTAGTAATTACACTTACAAGAAGTGAATGTGAGTGTGTAGTGTGTAGTGTTTATTGTGTAGTAATGTCACTGACCAGTGGTGAATGTGAGTATATAGTTTGTAGTGTTTATTGTGTAGTATGTAGGGCTTGTTGTGTAGTAATGACACTTACCAGTGATGACTGTGAGGATGAGGAAGAAGAGGACACACTGATGAAGGCTGCCAAAATGCATCTGTAAATGCAGTGTGTAGCAGATTTGAATAAAATTCTGTGAGCTGTGATACCAAACTAAAACGATGTGTTTCAGCAGAACTTCTGCGAGAGTGTAAACGAATCCTGTTAGTGACATGTGTTGAACTGATATCAGGAATAAATACGTTAGAAATTACTTGTAAAAATATATAAAATGAACTGTTGTGTTCCAAATGACGAAATATGTCAGTCTTGACAAAAGGTTAATTATTGATTTGTTTACATAAATATGAATTATTATATGTAAATAAAACACTCAGGATTTCAGAATTATATTGTATATCCCACATGTTGAGGAATCCTGAATTATTAACAAAAAAAATTAAATACAAATATAAGAAATGGAAAAAAAAAAGCAAAAAAAAAACATTTAAAATTCTCAAAAAAGATATCTGTACATTTCTATTTATTATTTCACAAAAAAAGAATTCTTTTTAAGAATACACAGTTTAATGGCATAAAATGGCACTCACAAACCGTTTGAACCTGGTCAGTACTAAGAAGGAATTCAGTTGATTTTTTTACAGGCTGAACTTCCTGAATTTCTTCTAAATGTGAAACCCTGAGTGACTTTAGAGCTTACAAAACCTTCTCTTCCTGTTCCTTTGGGAAAACAAACACACTGCAAGATCCACATTTTTATCAAGCTGAGACCTGCAGCCTCTCCACATATGAACAGATAACATCCTGTTAGCTTTCAGGTCTGTACATGTAAAAGAAATGGCATGAAGAATCAAACCGCTAATGAAATTAAACATTTCTACATAAACCATTTCCACTATTTAGAGCAGTAGACACTAATAAACTGATTACTCTTATTTTAATGCAGTTAATGTGTTACTGCATTAGTGTGTGGAGACATCAATTATTCAGGAGTCTGTTTCTCTCTTTAGCTTTTGCTGTAATATCCTGTACTGTCTTTTCTTTGGTCTGTTACATATGTTTTCTTACTGTCACTGTACAGACTCATAAATGCCATGAAATAAACAGAGATTTGTAATAAAATAAGTCCCAGTGTTGAGTGTTCACAGGACAGTTCAATGCAGGATCTACAGAAACACTATCTAACACAATCTGAAACGATAAAGTCAGAGAGTCTCAGATTAACATCTAACATCTGAGACTCTGAGAGTCTCAGATTAACAGATTAACATCTTAAAATCAGATTAACACAGACATTTCAATATGCAGAAAAAATAAAACAAAATGAAATTCTCCCTGTTGTATTTTTAATGTAATTAAAAACAGATATTCAAAATTTCTAAATTTGAGGTGTTCTTTTTTCTTTTTCTTTTTTTTTTTTTCATGTCCCGTTTTTTTTTTTTTGTTGTTCTTTTACACTATTTTAAAAGTATAAATTTATATTAAGACAAAAAGATGTTGCAGTGGTGTAACTGCAGTCTGTATTATATTTAATAAACTCACCATATCAGCTTTCATCTAACGCAGGTGAAACTGTCTTCAGAGACTTTATGTGTTTTTTTAATCGTGTCCTGTGTATTGAATTCACTACAGGTAAACTCCGCCCTGGACAGGAGCACACATGCACACACACAAACACACACATACACACACTATCCGCTGGAAGAACAAAAGCAGGTTCAACTAAACTAAAAAAAAAAAAGAGTTTCTCTTTTAACCACCAGCTGTTGATTCAGTGATGATTAATGACCCGTAGATGCACTTAAACCTTCAGAGTAACGTAAAAAAAAAATTCATTGTAAAAGAGAGAAAGAGGCTGATGAGGAGCCTATTGTTTAGGGCTGAGTGAAAACAGGAGCCAGGACACTAACATTCCAAATGTAACTACAAGTGGATAAAAAACAGGATGAATCGTTCTTTCAGAATTCAAGCTGGAAGTCTGGAAGTTCTGGAATAACAGATTGTAGCATCATGGCAGATGGACAGTGGACTTATACCTCTAAATCCTTAATTAAACCACCGATAATAAACTTACAGTGTGAAATTAAATACTTTGTGAACTTTAATCAGATCTCCACTCGTTCTATAATGTTGTGTGTTAAACTTTCAGCACTGGAAATATCCGATCTGTATCATATGTGTGTGTGCTGAGTGTGTGCAGTGTGTGTCTTGTGTGTGTTGAGTGTGTGCAGTGTGTGGAGTGATGTGTGTGTTGTGTGTCTTGTGTGTGGAGGGATGTGTGTGTAGTGCGAGTTGTGTAATTAATATAAACAAACACGGACAGATGACATATGTGTTAAAGTGACAGGTGTATGTACGGTGGCTCAGTGTGGACACACAGCATCAGTACTGATGTTGAATAAAGACTTTTATTAGATTGAGATATAGTACATTTATTCAGTAAAATTAAAGACCAGCATTTGGTATTAATAATTCAGAAGAAAGAACACCAGGGCCCTTTTTAATAGGCTAGACCTGCATTGTCAGCAGAAAGGATTTGTTTCTGCACGTAAAGATCTCGAATTTCAGTGATGTTCTGGAGAGAGGGAAAAGCTGCACCTGAGATTAAACCAGATCATTCCATGACCTATAAGTCATTCAGTCTGCATCCAGCAACGAGGAACCGCTCAATGTGTTTAATGACATTAGGATCTTATTAACTGATCTGAATGGTCAGTTAAAGTCTCTGAGTGTCTGACTGGAAGGTTTGGTGATTTGGAGCTCTGTGATTGGCTGATTTCAGTGTTTACTCGCTGCAGTCGTCTCCGGCCACCATGCTGCTGTACATCCTCTGCTGCTCCTGCTTAAACGAGTCTTTTACTTTGGCTCTCTTTAAACCACCGTCCCTACACACACACATACACACACACACACACACACACACACACACACACACACAAGGTTACAAAGTTCAAACATGTTACTAAATATAACCTCAATTTATTGGATATTAATAAAGTGATGACGAACCAGGACAAGTCCACCAGTCCTCCCTGTCTCGCAATCAGAGACTTCACCCTGTTAGCAAACCGCACAGCATCCTCTCCTTCCTGTTCACACAGGAAATGATTAATCAATGGCATGATTGCCATGACAACACAACTCAGTTCTCTGGTTCTTTTCAGCTAGTTGTTTAATCTGTAAAACTGTGTGTTTTGATTTATTCAAAAATATCTGAAGCATTCATTTACAAATCTCTCCTGCTCACCTGCTGGGTCACGGGTGCTAGGTACCAGACGTTACAGACGATGGCCCAGCTCGTCATCATCCTCAGCAGGTAACTCACCATGCTGTACTTCCCACTGTTCCAGAACGCATCACCGAACCGTGGGTCGTACTGCACACATGCACACACACAAGCACATGCACACACACACACACACACACACAACACCATTTCTGTTGTTTATTGCCGAATTGCAGTTTACCCGGTGAGCTAGCTGTACAGGTTTGTTGTTATCGGTAACTCAGACAGTTTAAAGTGTCTTATAGTTTTTTCTTTTTTATACCTTTATGGCTACAGGATAGATGGTACCTCCGATTTCAAAACTCCCCTTCTTGAACATCATAACAGATGTGTTATTGATGCAGGTTCCTTTGTGTAGAGAGACAAGAACACATTCTAAACATTTCAGTCGCTGAAGTGACTTTCAGTCTGCAGGACATCACACTGCAGGTGATATAGTAATGTATTTGTGTTGACTCTCCAACCACATGGAGGTGTTATTTTACTCAGCTGAGAAACAGACCTCTGGAAGTATCTGTTAGAAGCCTGCAGTCAAAACTGGTCTGATGACAGTGGGCAACCAATGCATTTGAATTGCAAATAAATTTGACGTAACTGTTTTCTGACCCACTGGGTTACTTACCCTCAGGGAAAATAAGGATAGGGAGTTTGTTCTTGTCATTCACGTGATCCCTCAATCTGTGGAGGACAACACACAGGCTGTCAATAAACTGTGTGTGTGTTTGTTTGTGTGTGTGTGATTGATTCAATAATGCACATGATCATTAGATGATTTTAGTTTGAATGTGCGTTAATGTGACTGCACTGTTGTTCCACCTCTGTGTCACCAGGTGGCGATCTTTCATCTCTGCTCTCTCAAACCAGATGTGTGGACATGCTCGAACCATCGCTCGCTGAACCACACCCATCAAACCCCCATGGACCTGCCCTACCTGTCAATCAAACCAACAAAACAACACAGGAGACTTTTCTGAAAAAGAAAATAGTTTACATCTCAGTGAGAAATGTTTCTTTACAGCTCTGCATGATTTCTGTGTAGAATCAAACTCTCCTGACAGGCAGGTATTGAAGAATGAGGTGTTTGTGTGCGTAGTTCTGATTCTGGTACCACTAAAACCTGGTACTCATTTGTTTTCAGTCCCTGTGAAGTTGGACCACAGAGCTGAGGTTTTCTCCATACTACTACATGCTAACTAAACCCTGGACGTGTCATTAACATCAGTATTGAGGTATTTCCTCTCTGTGTTGGTGGTCAGAGAGCTGTCACTCACCATGGCGTATCCTCCATCGTTGGCCAGAATCACCACGTCGATGGGAGACGTGTGATTGGCTACACAGATTCCTCCCTTCCTCGGCTTGTTCTCTCTGGAACAGTGAAGTGAAGTGACATACGGCTAAGTATGGTGACCCATACTCAGAATTCGTTCTCTGCATTTAACGCATCCAAAGTGCACACACAGCAGTGAACACACACACACACCGTGCCTTGCTCAAGGGCACCTCAATCGTGGCCGGCCCGAGACTCGAACCCACAACCTTCGGGTTTCGAGTCAGACGCTCTACAGTGTTAAATATGTTACACTGAAGTTGTGTCACAGTTGTGTAGTGCTTGAGCGCTTGTTGTGTACCTGTTGTGGTAGTGAATGGTGGCTGAAAGGCCTCGAGCACAGATGCGGTAACACATAACGTGTACAAGTTCACTGAGCCAGTCCTTTATCCTGAACACACACACAGAGTACTCAGTACACAGGCATAAATAGTCAATAGTCAGAAATTTTCAAAACATTGGTTGTCTTTAATGTACTACTAATAAAAAAACATTCATTTCTATCAGACTTTGCTTTAGATAAATGTTACAGAGATGTTACACAAGTAAGACTGACGCTAACTGCTAACTGTTAACCGCTAACCATTGTGTCTCAGTCAAAGATGTAGTAGATCCTGAAGTGTGTGTAGTGCAAGAGAAACTCTACACATCTTTTATTTTAGCCTTCTCTTAATGCTAGGAGCAACTTTACACACTCAGACTCTACACACTCAGTGTTTCTTGTTTCTTTCCACAAGCCATCAGGCTTCTCAACAACTGAACTGCACTGAGCACAATACACACACACACACTCCACTGTGTGGACTGCACTGATCTGCACCACATACACACTTTTCCAATATACATCCATGTACACAGCCACACCCATATCAACCTTGTTTACATGTTATTTTGCACACTGATTTTGCTCTTTGCACATGCTGCTTTTCACAATTCATTACAGTACCTGAAAAGTGTTCATTCCAGTATTTTGCGCAAGAACTGTAGAATATATAGTATGTACTCTGGAGAGTGCTGCTTTTGTTTATTGTCTTGTAGTAACGTTTGTTTGAACTGTCATTTGTCTTGCACTGCTTGCAATCTGGTAGACTCTCAGACTCTACAAACTCAGACTCTACACATTCAGACTCTACTCATACAGTAATAATTTAAATATTCCCCACAGTATTTGCAGTGTTTGGTGTTTGCGTACCTGCAGTTGGGGAGAAATCCCACCACAGTGGTGCCAATGACCAGCCAGCTGAGGCCGATACACGCTAACATGATCCTGAACAGAAACAAACAAACAACCACTTGTGTTTATTACATGTATTTATTGTAGTGTATTACAGTATTTATACAACTGGTTTTGTAGCTGTTTATTGACCTCAGTGAGCAATGTAATGTATCTGAATGAGAGACTGATGAGATTGGTTTAGCGTCTGCAGCAAAGACACTTCAGCTTCATCGACAGGTTCGCTCTTCCTCTCGACACTAGGCTACATCTGGAGAGTACATCTGTGTGTGTGTGTGTGTGTGTGTGTGTGTGTGTGTGTGTGTGTGTGTGTGTGAGAGACCTGAGAGGCAGCAGGATGCCGTAGCGGACGATGACCCCGACCCCCCACAGCACAGTGAGGCGCAGTGATATGTAGTGGAAGTTGTTGTTGGTTCTCGTGAGCAGGTTCCAGGACTCTAGTTCCTCAGAGCTGAACCTCTGAGTCACCTCATCCTCCACAATGCTCTCAATCCCCTTCTTACTGAAGTAGAACACGTCACTAAAGGCAAAAGCCCCACCCACCCCTGACCTCGGCCTATTGCGTCGCAGCTCCCCGATCTCCTTTTCCAAGGACCAGTCATCTCGCTGGATCAGACCTGAGGAGGAGACGGAGACAAAAGATACAGTATTCTGATTACATTTTGAATTGTGTGTGTGTGTGTGTGTGTGTGTGTGTGTTTGTGTCTGTTTGTCTCTGTGTGTGTCTCTATCAAGTATTGTTTTTGTTTTCATAACACACACGTCACTGTGATTAACAGGAGAGAAGACGATTGTTGCTGTTGTTGAAAATTAATCAACACCTTCTGATCAATCAGATTATATCAGATTGTAGAATTTAAACAGAGCTGTGTGATGTAAAGAGAAATATAGAGAGGAAACTATTTCAGTAATGTGTAGTGAGAGTGAAGGAAATGACTGCACTGTTAGCTACAGAGAACATGTCAGAACAGATCAAAACACACCTTACTGCAGAAACAAGTAACTCACACACACGCACACACACACACACACACACACAAAGACACTCAGAAAACACAGTGACAGTGTATACAACTGAGTATAACTGTTCAAGTGTGTTTGTGTGTTTCTGTGGGGTTTGAGTGTATGAGTGAGTGTGTGTTCAAATGTGTGTACTTGAGTGTGTTCTTGTTCCAGACACTAAATCCTGTATAATGTATAAAGCTCTCTCTCTCTCTCTTGCTCTCTCTCTCTCTCTTGCTCTCTCTCTCTCTCTCTCGCTCTCTCTCTCACACACACACAATGGAATTCGTCCTTTCTGTCTCTTATCAGTGTTACTCTTTGTGATAAAGTGTAGAATATAGAGATCAATAATCAAGAGCAATGCATAAAGACCACTTTAATCTACTACTACTTTGTGTGTGTGTGTGCGTGTGTGTGTGTGTGCGTGCGTGCATGTGTGTGTGCACGCACGTGTGTGTGCGCGCAAGTGTGTGTGTGTGTGCACGTGTGTGTTCACCATAAGATGTAGAGTGTTTCAGCATCTCCTCTCTCTTGCTCTTCTGAATCTTCAGTGTTGCCCACTTTAACACACACACACACACAGACACAGACACACAGACACACTCAAGCTCAGACAGCTTTAACACATTAATTATAGCTCATATGTGATTTCATCATACATGTGTGAGAAAGCTATTCCATGCTATTCATTGACTACAGCTCAGCATTCACCAGTCATACCACATAGAGGCTGTGTGAAAAGCTGCTCACCATGGGACTGACCCTCCCTCTGTAACTGGGTGCTGAACTTCCTGATGAACAGACCCCAGTCAGTCAGGGTAGGGTAACAGACATCAGTTATCAGACCTGTGAGCACACAGACCCCTAAGGCTGTGTCCAGAGCCTACTGCTGTACACTCTCTTCACCTATGACTGCATGTCCTTAGGTTTGCAGATGGCATCACAGTCATGGGACTGATCACCATGGAAACGGTACATATACATTACTGCGTTTTATTTTTCTTTAGACATCCCAACTGTGGAGTTTGGGATCAGAGCACAGGTTCAGCTATGATACAGCGACCTGGAGCAGTGAGAGATAAGAGCTTCTTGTGACAGTGGCATCTTGGCAGTGCTCTGGCTTGAACCCTGACCTTCTGCTTAACAGGGAGACACTACAGGAGTGTGAAATTAAGGACAAGAAGACTTACTTACAGCTTCTGCACACAAGCCCTCAGACTCCTAAAAAACACACTCAACACAATTCCCCTCACTCCCAGCACCCCCACTGATGACTAAACTGGTTGTGCATTTTTCACAATGCATGCAGCTCCACACTGACTAGACTCAGCTGTTATATTTAAAAAAAATCATATTTCCTTCCTATAATTTGTTATTTATGTGTGTTTGTGTGTGCGTACCTCCAGTGTTTTGATGAGGATCTTCATGTAGGTCTCTGTGATGCCGAGTGAGAGGCCGAACATGGCCGGTAGCATGAGGAGCAGCAGCAGTGCCATGAAGAAGAACTGCAGTGCAGGAATCACCACTGCCCACACACACCCCATACTGCACACACACACCTATACTACACTTATAATCACACATACATACACACACACACCTTTACACCTCTATACACACCTCTATGTCATAGTCATACAACACCTTAATCATCCAACAAACACACTTAAACCACCACACGTAAAGTTCTCAGTCTGTACTAACACACACAAACACACACACACACACACACACACACACTCACCCCAGACTTAGTTTAAACACATCACAGCCCTGTATACACACCAACACAGGAAACATACAGAGAAAAAAGGAAACATGAGTAATCCATTTATAAAACAGGAACAAAAATCAGCGTGAACACAACCTTCACCTCACACACACACTTATACACTCACCTGCAGTGTGAACACACCCCTTTTAACCTCACACACACTTACACACTCACTCTATTGTGTGCTTTTATGGAACTGCTTTGTGAGTGTTAAATATAGACGTGCACCTGACACTCATTATGTCTCACACATGCAGTGTGTGTACAGTATGTGACAGTGTGGTGGTGGTGTGTGTGTGTGTGTGTCTGTCTGTGTGTGTGTGTGTGTCTGGTCAGAAGAGAAGTTCTGCACTTTGACCCCACCCCTAACCTTAAACCCCAACCTTTGTACATGTAATATGACTCAAGTGTGTGATTGTGTTAGTGTGTTTCTGCAGATAATCACTGTGTGTTTCAGTTAAATGAAGCATGAAATCACTTCAGTAATAAGAATAAAACCCTTAAATAAAACCTTTCAAAGGATGTAAATAAAGAGTGGATTTGAAACACCACACTGTTACTGAAATGTCTGTTAAAACTTGAACTTGATCAAACCTGTTCCAGGCAACACACACACACACACACACACACACACACACATACACATACACATACACACACACACACACTTCATTCTTTCACCACATAGAACACAGAAAAGTCAAAACTCACCCGATCCTCTCTCTCTCTCTCTCTCTCTCTCTCTGTGTGTGTGTGTGTGTGTGTGTGTATGTGTGTGTGTTTCTGTGTGTAAAGTTCAGCTGTGTCACAGGCAGCGCTGAAAGAAGTAAAGCTTCCTGCTGCTCTGTGGAGACACGACCTGGAGAAAGTCCACTGTAGAAGTGAGGGTAAAACAGCGCCATCATGAGGACAAGACTGGAAACACACACACTGCACCTTCTGCTCACTGAGAGCCTGGAACTGATGGGAAGTGTAAACTCCTGTCCTGAAGATGTGGAGAACTTACAGTTAAAGCTTTACCTCTAACTGGTACACAGCACTGACACTGGAGACTCCACCACATCACTCTACATCTAATGGTGAACACACACACACACACACACACACACACACGTACCTGTGAATGTGCTGTTGCTATAGAAACGTAATAGACCGAGCGTGTATTAATGTAATCGTGTGATTTGCGCGTGCGCTACAGTCAGGGCTGCTGAGAGAGAAAATGAATCAACGCCAGTCAGAAGTCAGAACTCAGCAGCGCTCTGGTGTGAAAGTTCTTCATTTCCTGGTGAACTTTAAACCTTTGGGATTATGAACTGAATTAGAGGAAATGAAATGAAATTGTGCTGAAATTTCATGACATGTCAGTGTTTGTTGGCCGTGAGGTTTGGGACAATGTCATGTATTAATATGTAAAGTGTTAAGATGCTAAACTGATAAATATCGCTCTCTCTCTGTCTCTCTCTCTCTCTGTGTCCCCCCCCCCCTCTTTCTCTCTCTCTCTGTCTCTATCTCTCTCTCTATCCCCCCTCTCTCCCACTCTCTATCTCTCTCTTCCACTCTCTCTCCCTCTCTCTGTCTGTCTCTCTCCCACTCTCTCTCTCCGCCCCTAAACTGCAGCTCCAGTTGAACCCTGCTGATCTTCTCCAGCTCCTTAGCTGCTCTTCTTCTTCTTCTTCATCTTCATCATCATGCCTCTGCAGCCGGGTGAAGCTCTTCTCCTCCTCCTGGTTCTCCACAGCTCCACATCGGACTACAGCTTTCCAGATACACAGCAAGGTTCATGTGTGTGTGTGTGTGTATGTGTGTGTCTCAGCAGTCATGTGCAAAACTTTGCTCAGCATGCCCTTATAAAGCTCTCATGCATGTTTCAGCTGATGTTCAGCAGATCACTCACAGAAGTCACAGCATGCTCGCGAAAGGACTCGCAATGCAATGTAAATCACTGCACGGTTATAACGCGTTATAAGGCGTGCCGTGTTAAATTCGTCGGAATTAAGTTTAGGGCACGGTGACTCGAGCTCGCGCATGGGCTGCGTCTCAAATCACATCACTGCCCTAAGGAGAAGTTCTTGCGCATGCACCGTTTAACCGTTCCGTGTTACGTCACGCGGTCCAGGAGGCGACGTTCCCGCCCAAATTTCAGTGTAACAGTTTACAAAGTTTGAAGAGAAATGGAGAAAAACATTATAATCGTTTTTATATTAATGTTCACTTTTAAAGTTTCGCATTAGACAATTACGCACCGTGGAGCTAAACGTATTTACATTACATAGCTAGTGAATAAACTACTGGTGCTAGTTATCTAGAGGTTAATGTAGCTAACCATAACAGCTAGGATAATTGGCAATTCATATTACTGTGGTGTTCATCTGAATAAAGTTGACTAATCATTTGGTATTTTAGCTAGAACTAGTCCACAGCCTAACATTTCTTTATGGTCACTGAAAATAAATAAAAACTACATTTTGTATAAAACTAAGTAAGTAAATGTATCTAGGGAAGTGATTTGCTAGTCAGTATTAGCCACATTTTTAGGTATGTTTGTGTATTACATCCTTTTAATGTCTGTTGTCTTACATGATAAAATATCATTTCACATTTTAAGGCCTGAGGAAGCAGTTGTTATCTTGATAGTTAGTCTAAGGAATAACATTATAACATTAGCACATTGCTAACAGCTAAAATGTCAACCAGCTGATTCTCTGTGGATTATTATAGAAACAAAACCATGTTACAGTAAATAAGCACTTTCTCTAATGCCACCCTGGCTAACAGCAAACACAACATTTTAGTTGTTTAGAGTGTGTAGAAATGATTTACAATCATATTTATTAAATAAACAAGGCATGCATTTAATTATTTTATATACTTAGCTTTTGCTTGCTAGGATGGACAAATGCTAGGTATGTTTTATGTAGGCTGTTATCATCTGTTTTTAATGTGTTACACAGAGCTTAAAGTAAAACACGTAGTTTTGAACATTTGTGACTGAATTGCTGTTTTTTGTTTACAGAACACGTGATCAGATCACATCGAGACTTTTCCGTTGTTCACCCTGAGAAAGTGGATGCGGACGGTTGCTTCATCTCTCACACACTGTCACATCATTTTGTGAGCAGCAGGCGGCAACGGCGTGACCTGGATGTACATGACAGCAAGTGTGTGTATTACAAACTGCACTTCAGTGGACGGGATTTAACCCTCAACCTCACCATCAACGACAACCTGCTGTCTCATGGGTACGTGTTAGAGCGCAGAACAGAGAGCAGGAGTGAAACTGGGCCTGAGGTTCACAGGGAAAACCAGTGTCACCTCATCGGCATGGTAACAGACGGAGATGTAAAGGGAACCGTCGCACTGAGCAGCTGTAACGGCCTGGTGAGCACAGGAAACAGGACACACATCATATAACCATAGTTTTTAGTGCACTACATAGTGAACATCTAGTAATTGCATCATGCAGATGAAACCACACACCACTGAACACACTTTGTGTGTGTGTGTTATGTATGTCAGTGTCTGTCCTTTTTCACAGCTGGTCTGCACAAAACAGCAGCAATAGTACACACACACACCCAGACACACATACAGAGGGTCCAGTGACTCCAGCTTCCCCCAAACACCAACAAACAGAGGGTATGTTGACTGACAAAGTTAGGGAGAGAGAAAAAGAGAGAGAGAGAGAGAGAGAACACAGACAGGGAGTTTAGGAGTGCATTAACTTCTCAACTGCCAGTTTGAGTCATTCTGACTGCACACAAAACCGAAAAAAATGAGATTCAGAGAGAAAAACCTAAACGCCTTGTGTGTGTGTGTGTGTGTGTGTGTTTAGCCAGTGCAGGAATGTGTCTCCCAGGAGATTTGTTTGGCTGTCAATCAGCACTGCTTTACTCCACTCTTATATTATCTCCAACTCACCCCTCCACTCCACCTCTCCCTCGTTCTCTCTTGCTGCTAGTTTTACTCTTTAACTTTTTCTCATTTTCTTTTTCATTCTTTATATTTCTGTCTGTTTGCATTTGTAGCTTTTCTTCCTGTGAATCAGACACCAAACGAATTTCACACAGAAGATGATCATTAGAATGAGAACTAATTGCTCCTCTAATCACACACTCATCAAGTATTCTAATGTAATCTAATCCCTTAATCGTTCCTGTGGTGTTAGAGCCTGTTTCCTTGCTGTATTACTTTCCTTGTAGGAAAATAATCATCATCAGGAAGTAACAGTTACTCACCTCACACCACCCTGTGTTTATTATTTTACTCTCAGGAGCAGAACTCTACCTGGACATATCCCTGAAATGCTCTGTCTCTCCCTGAGCTATTTTAGGACATTTTTCAGTTCAATTTTCTGTCAGAAAAATTTTTACTGTTTCACTGTAATTACTGAAACACAAATAACACAAACCACAGATTCACACTAACTACACAAAATAACCGTTATAACCATTGTTTGTATTGCAGCATGTAATTTTCATGTTTCCTAACAATACATCTGGAGCACACATCAGTCCAACATCTGCAGTGTTTTACTTCATTCCTTTTAGAGGACCAGCGTTTATATATATATATGACCATGTGTGTGTGTGTGTCTGTGTGTGTGTGTGTGTGTGTGTGTGTGTGTGTGTGTGTGTGTGTGTGTGTGTGTGTGTGTGTGTGTGTGATTTATCATTCAGCCAGAGCTCTCTGTGTATGTGTGCATCGTCAGTGTGTCTGTGTTTCCTGATTTACATTCATGTGGTATCCTGATGTAGGTGGATGGAGCTTGAAACAGGAACCAGGAAGTGGAACACACACACACACACACACACACACACACACACACAGGCACATACATTTTCACTTTAAGGATTTTATGCAGCAGTCAGCAAGAACATACAATAGGATTTAGTCTGATACTCATACAGGCATAACTCACAGCTACATTCCTTCAGTCACACACACACACACACACACACACACACACAAACACACACACACACACACACACACATATGATTAGAGAATACCAAAATGACTCTATAGAGAGTTCAGATATGTATGAATAGGCCAGTGGGGATTGTTTCTATTGCATACAAATCAGGTCACACCCATGTTACTGAGTTACACACACACACACACACACAGAACTTTTTTTGGTGTGTGTGTGTGTGCGTGTGTAAGACTTGTTAAGTGAAAGTGATGGATTGTTGGGTAATGATGGGTGATGATCCTGGGAACAGTTAAAACTAGCAGCAACTTGTTTCAGTGAGACTGTGAATAATTTGTGTTATTCTGTGTGTGTGTTTGTGTGTGTGATAGACAGGCATGCTCTCTCTCCCTACCGGAGTGTTCCTGATTGAACCTGTGCGAGGTCACACACCTACACTCACACACCCTCAGCAACCGCATGTCATCTATCATAACTCGGAGTGGCTGAGTGCCCGAGCTCGCCGCAGCACACAGCATGATGTCCAGAATGCCTGCGGCGTCAAAGGTCAGGATCAGTGTATCTGTGCCCTACTTGTTATTATGTTAACATGTATATTATCATGAATTCTGTTTTTTGTATATTTAAGCTGACATTTTTGTGTTTGTGCTTGTGTGTGTGTGTGTGTGTGTGTGTGTGTGTGTGTGTGTGTGTGATATCACAGACAGTCCAGAGCACTCTAAGCAGACAGAACATGAAAGGGAGCGCTGGGAGCGAGAGCATCGCGGTCCAGACCAAGTTCGGAGTCGGCGTTCAGTGAGTACAGAGCGCTGGGTGGAGACGATGGTGGTGGCCGACTCCAAAATGCTGCAGTACCATGGCAACAACAATGTTGAGAACTATATCTTCACTGTCCTGAACATGGTGATAAACCCAGACAGAACAATCCACAGACTCTGAAACAGAATCTACTGATACTGCTAATAATATTTATGTAAATTCAGATAGTAGGATTACATGTGTGTGTCTCTGTGTGTGTTATTATAGGTGGCAGGTATTTACCATGATGCCAGTATCGGCAATGCGATCCACATTGTTCTCGTGCGACTCATACTGCTGCAGTCAGAAGAGGTACAAACACGCTGTTCATCCCTCAGGAGTCATGAGTCATGATTCAAAATACAAAATACTTAAAAAAGCTGAGTTTATTGAGTCGAAATGGTTTAGACTCCTGAGATTACCTGGATTGGTTCATTGACTTATTTTCACTTCAACCTGAATCTGTTAGAACTGATCTGTTCTGGATCACTAATAAGTTTTATTTAGATTTTATTGAATGAATCATTACTGGGGGGGCACGGTGGCTTAGTGGTTAGCACGTTCGCCTCACACCTCCAGGGTTGGGGGTTTGATTCCCGCCTCCGCCTTGTGTGTGTGGAGTTTGCATGTTCTCCCCGTGCCTCGGGGGTTTCCTCCGGGTACTCCGGTTTCCTCCCCCGGTCCAAAGACATGCATGGTAGGTTGATTGGCATCTCTGGAAAATTGTCCATAGTGTGTGATTGCGTGAGTGAATGAGAGTGTGTGTGCCCTGCGATGGGTTGGCACTCCGTCCAGGGTGTATCCTGCCTTGATGTCCGATGACGCCTGAGATAGGCACAGGCTCCACGTGACCCGAGGTAGTTCGGATAAGCGGTAGAAAATGAATGAATGAATGAATGAATCATTACTGTTTAATCACACATCAGTATTTAAGTGTCTGTGAAAGGAAACAGTAAACATGCAGTTTTCTGGAACATTATTGATTTGCTGTTTAATTCAAATTAAACACTGTTCTCCTCTACACCCCGTGGGAGGTTATCCATTACAAATTCTAAAAAAGTTATTCTTTATTCCCCTAAAATATATGTATTTAAAAACACAGGTAGCAAAAAATTTTGGCACCCTTAAGAATATGTGTGTGCATGTTGTCAGAAAGGTCTGAAGATCGTCCATCATGCAGATTCCACTCTGACCAGTTTCTGTAGCTGGCAGAAGAACCTGAACCCTCAGAGCGACACACATCCTGCACACCACGACGTTGCTGTGCTCATAACAAGGTAAAAACCTGCACTACCTGATTCATACACTCTAAATAAATTGATTTGAGCACAATTAAGTACCAGGTGAAAAATCTGAAAAAATTCAAATACATTTTACATAAACATTCTTTCACCCTGAAACCAAAATGCACGCTTTTCTACTTTTATACATCGTCTATAAAAATGAACAAATACTAATCTGTATGTGCATTAGCAAATTGAATAGAATCTAAATCTGTGAGGTTTTTTAATGGTCTGTTCCTGTTTTTTTTTAATCCTCATTCAGAAGCCTGCTGTCTACACTAGAATTCAGTACAAAAATAGACACAAAGACACCCTGAAGTGTGTGTGTGTGTGTGTGTGTGTGTTAGGAAGGACATCTGTGCAGGTAAGAACCAGCCATGTGAAACACTCGGACTCTCTCACCTGTCTGGAATGTGTCAACCTCACCGCTCCTGCAACATCAACGAGGACTCGGGACTCCCTGTAGCCTTCACCATCGCACATGAGCTCGGACACAGGTGTGTGTGTTTGTGTGTGTTTGTGTGTGTGTGTGTGTATGTGTGTGTGTGTGTGTGCGCTTGTGTGTGGTTTTGAAATGCAGAATGATGGTCAGAGGATTGATGTGTGTGTGGTCTTGGGATTCAGCATGATGGTCAGGGGATTGATATGTGTGTGTGTGTGTGTGTGTGTGTGTGTGTGTGTGTGTAGTTTTGGGATTCAGCATGATGGTCAGGGGAATGACTGTGAGCTGGTGGGTCGTGCTCCCTTCATCATGTCTCGTCAGCTTCAGTACGACTCATCACCTCTCACCTGGTCTACTTGCAGCAAACAGTACATCACACACTTCCTTGAGTGAGTAAACACACACACAGACACACACACAAACACACACATTTCCCACCTTTGTATACCTGTTGGCAGATACAGATACTCTGCAGAGTTCTCACTCATTTTCTCTTTCTTTCTCTCTCTCTCTCTCTCTCTCTCTCTCTCTCTCTCTCTCTCTCTCTCTCTCTCTCTCTCCCCCCATGTTTCAGTCGTGGTTGGGGTTTTTGTTTAGATGATCGCCCATCTAGGAAGGACATGATGATGGCTCTTGTTGCCCCTGGGGTGAGGTACACTCGGCAGCACCAGTGTCAGATGCAGTACGGACCCAATGCCACTCTCTGTCCTGAAACTGATGTAAGAACTCGTTTAACTCTTTTCACACTTCAGAGCCACAGGAGAACTTTCATCGTTTTTTCCTGGGCAGAGTGAGTGTCAGGACATTTCAGTGAGTGTTCTGATTGTTTACTGTTCTATGCTGTGTGTCTCTGCAGAATGTCTGTCAGATTCTCTGGTGCTCAGTGGACGGTTCTTGTCGCTCCAAACTGGACGCACCCATAGATGGAACCAGGTGTGGGCCAAAGAAGGTAAGAGAGGGGACACACACATGCGCAAACACACACACTAAATCATAAAGAATATAGAGAACATTGTCTTCAATTTTTTTAGAGCTTTGATATTACAGAATCATCTTTTATTACTGAATCATTTAACATTCTTTAATATTTAACACGTATCATTATATATATATCACATCTGATTGATGTGTGTGACCTTCAAATATCAATGTGTGTGTGTGCGTACTAGTGGTGTATCTCAGGTGAGTGTGTGGTGGTTGGGAAGTTACCTGAGACAGTGAATGGTGGGTGGGGACAGTGGAGCACCTGGTCTCACTGCTCTCGCACCTGTGGTTCCGGCGTCCAATCAGCAGATAGAGAGTGTGACAAGCCGAAGTAGGACACTTCCTCCATCTCATCCTTCATCTCTCCAGTTAAACTTGTTCATGTTTAACATCTCTCTCTCTCTCTCTTTCACTCTCACTCTCTCTCTCTCGCTCTCTCTCTCTCTCTCTCTCTCTCTCTCTCTCTCTCTCTCTCTCTCTCTCTCTCTCTGTCTCTCTTTCACTCTCTCAGGCCAGCGTTTGGAGGGAAGTACTGTACAGGTGAGCGTAAGCGCTACAGGATATGTAACACTGTGCCGTGTGTTAAGAAGAAGCCGTCGTTTCGAGACATGCAGTGCAGTGAGTTTGATACGGTTCCGTACCACAACCAGCTGTACCAGTGGATCCCCATCAGCAGACACAGTAATCTCAACACTTCACATCAAACACATTACACGCACAATAATAACTAATAAATCACTAAAACCCTCAGGGGAACCCGGGGTGCATGACTCTGCATTTTAACTGGAGCTGATTTCCAGTCAATTCTGTTTACCTGTCCAACACTCAGAGAACATTACAGCTGTCAGAAGCCTCAGTGAAAACACCAGTAAGTGTGTATAGACCCAGAGTGTAAGTTCCTGGGCGTTTAAGGGGTTAAATAAAGAGCATTACAGGACATTCACCTCGTGCTGCCTCATGAGTGACTTCCTGCTGCACTGCTGATTACATAAATGCTGTGTACTGAACTCTAAATTGTGTAAACTCAGGATCTCATCAGGATCACAGCTCGTAATGCATTGGTTCCAGTGGTTCTTTAATTCCTGAGATCAGTGAAAAGGTCAAGGTAAATCATGGTGTTATCTTTACTGTGAAGCTGAGCAGTGATCCTGCAGAGCTTAGTGTAGATCACATGATCCAGACCACATGATCAGCTCACACTCACACACTCACTCACACACACACACACAGCGGAATTAGAGTTAATGTCATATGTTATGCTGTGTAACGACAGAGTACACTGGTAATTATTTTAGATTCAACAGCTGAGAATAAAAACCTGTAATGGTCCACTGCAGCAGCTTCGCTCTGGTCCAGATAACCATAATGATCAGCGAGTGCATCAGAGCTTTTAGAGCACACTGCAGAAACTTTCAAGCTTTTCCGTAATTTTGTATAAATATTTTATCCTGTGTGTGTGTGTGAGGTTGTGAGTGAGTAAATGCCTTAAAACAGATCTAATCTCTCTCTCTCTCTCTCTCTCTCTCTCTCTCTCTCTTTTTCTGTCTCTCTCTCTTTCTCACAGGTAATCCATGTGAGTTGCACTGCAGGCCTGATAATGAGGATTTCTCCGAAAGGATGCTGGACGCTGTGACTGATGGAACTCCATGTTTCTCCAACAGCAGCAGGAGCATCTGCATCAATGGTGTGTGCAAGGTAGAGTGGCTGGGTGTGGCTTACCCTCTGTGTGTGTATGTGTGTGTGTGTGTGTTTGTGTGTGTGTGTGTGTTTTCTATTACATTATAGCAGCTAGAAACAGACCTACCACCTCACCAGCCTCTCTTTTTTCTCTCTGTTGAAGTTAACAAGAGAAAATAAATCCTGGAGTCTTGGTACCCATTTCTCCCTACAGAAAACAGAAACTTTAAAATAACGTGTCCCTGTGAATGAGCTGTTACATAGTGACATTAATCAGATTGAGTGTGTTAATGTGTGCTGTGCAGCTGCTGTAGTTTTAATTGCTGTCAGAAATTAATCAGCACATGACAACCAATCAGAGTCCAGAACTGAAATGTGGTAGATCTATACAGCACTTTACAAAATGTATTATTTGTATGAGTTTACATTGTACTGAGTTTACATTGTAAAATGTATTATTTCACTGGCTATTTTCAAGCGGCGGTTGAAGACCTACTTATTCAGGAAACACTTCAACTAGCACTTCTTTCATTATCTTTTGCATTTTAAAAAACAAAACAAAAAAAAAAACACACCTTTGACACTTTCATTGTAACTTTGAACAAATGTTTTAAACTCATGGTATCTTAAGTATGTAACTTAGTGAGCCAGCATTAATGTATTCAATGTTAGAGATTTAAGCACTTATGTACGTCGCTCTGGATAAGGGCGTCTGCCAAATGCTGTAAATGTAAATGTAAATGTAAATTTTAATCTAAAAGGTGTGTGTGTGTGTGTGTGTGTGTGTGTGTGTGTGTGTGTGTGTGTGTGTGTGTGTGTGTGTGTGTGCGCGTGTGTAGGAGGTAGGCTGTGATTATGCAATAAACTCAAAGGCTGAGGAGGATCAGTGTGGTGTGTGTCTGGGTGATGGTTCCAGCTGTGAGACACTGAATGACACTTTCACACAAAGAGAAGGATATGGTATGTGATACACACACATAATCACACACCTGAATCACAGCTCAGGTATAGATTCAATTCGGTTCATATTTATTTGTATAGCACTTTTAACAATGGACATTGTCTCAAGCAGCTTTACAGAACACAGGAAGCATAATACAAAAAAAGTTTAATATTATATAACAATTAATATAATACAAAAATTCAAGATTAATATTAGAAACATTTACATTTTTATTTATCCCCAATGAGCAACCGTGTGACTGAGGTGACTGTGGCAAGGAAAAACTCACTTAGATGGAAAAGGAGGAAATCTTGACTCAAATGGGTTGTTGTCCTCAAAGACCACAATTTCCAAATACTTTATGAAGTGGAATCCAACTTGAGCTGGTATATTTCTAGATGCCTCAGGATCCTCACAGGATTGGCCTCATCTCAATGAAGGTCTTATATCTTTATGATATGGAACACAACTGGAGCTGGTACAATCTCTGAATGCCTCAGGATGTGTAGAAAAAGAGAATCAGTATAGAGATATTAGCATAGCTGCTGTTCATAATATTAGAAAGCACTAGATGATAATGTACATGTACTAGAGCACAAGATTATGGGAAGTGTTATGTGTAAGCCTGACTAAAGAGGTAGGTCTTTAATCTAAATAATGCAAATAGCTTTCGGTGTATTTGTGTGTGTGTGTGTGTGTTTGTGTGTGCGGTGTGTATCAGGTTATACAGACATGGTACTGATTCCTGAGGGAGCGAGGGATATAGTGATACAGGAAGTGGAGGAAGCAGCAAACTTCCTTGCTGTGCGTGCAGCACATTCTGATAAACATTACCTTAACGGCAATTACATCATCCAGTGGAACGGTGAGTACCAAGTGGGCGGAGTCAAGTTTTACTATGAACGCAGCGGCAATTTGGAGAACCTCACATCACCTGGGCCTACAACGGAACCCATTATAGTGCAGGTACACACACACACACACACACACACTCGTACAAGATAACATTACTGTGTCTATGAATATTAATTTAGTTTTTAATGTTGTTTACAGTTTCAGGTTGTTGTGGCTTTTGTGATTTTGTTATTTCTGTCTTTGTATTTTATTCAGCTGCTGTTTCAGGAGACGAACCCTGGTGTACGGTACGGGTTCATAGTGAAGAAGAACAGCTCAGCGGAGAACGATCTGCTGGAGCCTCAGTACATCTGGAAATACGGAGCCTGGACTGAATGTAGCGTCTCCTGTGGACAAGGTGACAACAATGACAACAGCAATACAGCACAAAGTACAATTAGAGAACTACAATCAGTGAAACACATGCAGTGATGAGATCAGGAGTAAAACATGTAAAAGCTTACTCAGACCTAAACAACTCAATTTTGTTGTCAAATACAACAAAACGTACACATAGAAACAAACAATCAACACAAACAATCAACACAAACTCCACATGAGATATTTTTATTCCTGTACAAGGAAATTATTATTACGATTGTGCTTTGAACTTAACCATCCTGAGTAATATTTCAGTGTGACACAAATAAATACTTTGTCATCAACAAATAGAATAAATCCTGTGGCATGTAAAATCTGCACATTCACATTAACATTGCTGATTTACAGCAAACAGCAGTTGGGTTTATCTTAATTAGATATAAGTTATTTGATTAACCCTGGAAGAATTACTCTACTATATAGGGCTTATTTTTCTCTTCAACCCTTATGTCTCCCATTACACCTCACAAAATCCTACATTAAACACAACATAAAACATTAAACACACTCAGAAGTTCAGCTGAGGTCCTTAAACACTGCAGTTTGTAGCTTCAGATGGTACTTTGACCTGAACACTGTCTCTCACTTCTCTGGTCCTTGACTGACCTCTAGTGGACAAAATGTAGAGCCAAAACTGTGGTTCGAGACTGTTTCTGGAAATCTAGTGTGTTACATTTGTGTTAGGATTCTGATAAAGATGGAGTAAATCAGCTGTTAAATCAGGTGTAATTTCTTTAGGTCAATTATTTGTGCTGCAGTGCATTGTGGGTGTAGCTTTCTCACCTGTGTGCTTTATAATAACCCCTGGACCTGTAGGTGAGCAGCAGCAGCCGGTGCGGTGTTTTCGAGCTGGTGTTGGAGTGGTGGATGAGGAGCTGTGTGATCTGAACTCTCGACCTGATGACAGACATCGCCGCTGTAAGAACATGGAGTGTCCTGCCAGGTCTGTGTCAGACTTCTTGTATCAAATGAAGCACATTATGTTCTCTGTAGGTAACAACATGAACTATATCCATGAACTATAACCATAATCACTAGGTGGTGGGTAGGAGGATGGCAGTCGTGTTCCGCCTCCTGCGGTTCTGATGGAATAAGAAAGCGCACAGTTCTGTGTGTTAGAACCGTGGCTGGAGAGGAGAGAGTGCTGCACCCTGGAGACTGCAAGAAACTTCCCAAACCCAAAGCAGCTCTGGCCTGCAACCGCAATGTGACCTGTGGCTCAGCCTGGGCTGTGGGAAACTGGAGCCTGGTGAGAACTCTAACACTAGGGATCCAGACACTAAATCACATGCTTATGGGAGACTAGAACATGTACTCATTAGATTCCTTGATCAATAGATGGGCTTCACTAGATCACTGGATTATGGAGTCTTTGGATCTTATCTAACTTCCTTTCAACACAGTTAGTACTTATGTACCATAGTTCACATAATCCCAAACTCTGTGTTTATAATGATTCATAATCCCACTCTCTGGTGTTTATATTGATTTATAATCCCACTCTCAATGTTTATAATGATTTATAATCCCACTCTCAGTGTTTATAATTATTTATAATAGCATTCTCAGTGTTTGTAATGATTTATAATCCAACTCTCTGGTGTTTATAATGATTTATAATCCCACTCAGTGTATATAATGATTTATAATCCCACTCAGTGTTAATAATGATTTGTAATCCTACTTAGTGTTATAATGATTTATAATCCCACTCTCAGTGTTTATAATGATTTGTAATCCTACTTAGTGTTTATAATGGTTTATAATCCCACTCTCTGGTGTTTAGAATGATTTATAATCCCACTCTCAGTGTTTATAATGGTTTATAATCCCACTCTCTGGTGTTTATAATGATTTTTAATCCCACCCTCTGGTGTTTATATTGATTTATAATTTTACTCTGTGTTTTTAATGATTTTTAATCCCACTCTGGTGTCACCCAGATGAGGATGAGGTTCCCTTTTCAGTCTGTTTCCTCTAAAGGTTTCTTCCTCATATCATTTTAGGGAGGTTTTTTTTACCACACCATCATCACCTCTGACTCACTAATTAAAAACAAACTGATACATTTCTGAAGGCAGATATTTCATAAAGTGAGTTTACTTGAGGTTGGTGTTAATGAGTATGTGTGTAATCACTGTGCTAACTTGAGTGTGAATAGAGTGTGTGAGCGGAATGTCTTGTTTCTCCTGCAGTGTTCTCTGACCTGTGGTGGAGGAGTGAAGTCTCGTAGCGTCAAGTGTGTCATGGAACCCCAAAGCCACTGTGACCCCATCACCCGACCTCGATCCACAACCTTCTGTAACCTCCAGAGCTGCATCAGAACCCGACCACAACCTTTGACCCCAACTCCAGCTCATGATCCTGATGACCTCACGTCTGCTCCCACACCCTCACCATTCACACCCACTGTGAACACTTCACACACTCCGAGTGTGTTACATGAAGATGATCAGGACTTCATCTTGGTTAATAACAGCAGTGTAGAAGACGAAACACACAAGGGTGAGGATGAGAATGTGGATGAGGATGAGGAGGGCAGTACAGACCTGCCGCAGCCTACTGACAGATCACTGTACACACCTGGCTATGACTACATCATGGAGGACGAGAGAGAGGACATGTTCAGTGTTCACACTCCTGTCAGCACTATACACAGTCTTCAGACCACGACACAACCAAACGACGCAACAGCTACACACATACTGATTACAACAAAACCAGCTAGGACAAGAACAATCACACACACACTTTTGACCACGACTACTGTACTGACCACTAAAGCATCATCACAAAAAATAACTCACAGAACCTCCAAGGCCCAAGTGAGACCACACAGCCCCCCACATACACATACAGTGAGGAAGAAGAACAGACACACAGCCAGAAACCCCAGCAGAACCACAGAAACACCAAGAAGCAAGAACACAGGGGTGTTCTGGGTTGTGGGCAACTGGAGTGAGGTAAAGATGTTTTAAGTGTTTCAGTCACACACTGACAGTGATATTAGTCTCATCACAAGACTCACTAATATTTATTGTAGAAAATTGATCCTCACCTTCTGACCAATCACAATCCAGTACCGAACAGAAGTCTGAAGGCAGGAGCTGAGACTGTGTTCTCACTGTGTATTACCCTGCTGTGGTTTTATTTGTTTTTGTTTTTTAACTAACTTTTTTCATTGTGTGTGTATGTCAGTGTTCTACTTCCTGTGGACTGGGAGCAGTGTGGAGGTCAGTTGTGTGTAGTTCTGGTCAGGATTCTGACTGCAGCAGCACAGCAAAACCTGAACCTGCACAACACTGTAACCTTCAACCCTGTGCTGTATGGAAAAAGGTAACACACACACGCACACACACACACACACACACACACACACATTCTGAGACAGGTGTACCACTAGGGTGTGCTGATGAGTTGAATCTACTGCAGAATATATGTTAAAAGTGCCCTTCCACACAAAACCGTTTTTACTTGGATTTTTTGATGTGTTAGGTCCATATGTGTTTGTGTTGTGTCGTGAATTTGAAAACGAACTGTTACCTCCCCGGTCAGTTCTAGCCACTTAAAATAAATAAGGGGAGAAATCATGTCAGTTGGAAAAACTGCTCAGTGTGACTTAGTAATGATTGAGCTCATTACTATTCATGAGCTCTCCCACTTGAGACCCCCAGAATTCGTGTAGCTCAGTGAGTTTCCTATATAACAAGGGTGGCTGAAAGTCAACGGGCTTGTGAAGAAGCCATTCTGCCGCAATTCAAAGTAATTGTAAACAAATTTCCTCTAGCCTAGGCTACTTATAGCGCTGGGTGAATGAATAGTCACGCTTTCATATCCTAGTGGTTAGCCAATCGGAGCCAAGCAGCATAGCTCATTGGAATATTCATGAGAACTGGCTGCACATCGAGCTGAGTCTTCCTGCAGGCTTTCTATACCACACTAGAATGGCTTGAAACAAGGTAACCAAGGCATTTTTTCCACAAAAAATGTTACAGAGTCCATGGTAAACTTCAGACATTACCACAAAAGTAATGAAATGCGTGTGGCAGGGCATCTTTAAGCATCACTTCTTCCCCTTCTATACTGACAGTAGAATCTACACGTTCAGCTGAATGACAGATAAACAGAAGTAAATTGTTCTTTCAAGACATTTTAACAGAACTGCTGTTTTAAACATTCCATGGCTTACCTTTATTAGTCCTATTAGTACTGAGAGAGACAGGTTTACAGTAAAGTTTCAGATTTTACATGAACTAAAAACAATCAAGATTGTCTGAAAATATCACATTTAGAGAAAAAACAGTGTAAAGTGTTGTTTTTTTTGTGTAAAGGTTGTGTTCTTCTAGGTCCACCCAAAGAACCTATGAGGAACCTTCTGTTCTGTCCAGCTATTTAATCCTTCATGTGTTTGGAATATAATGTTACAGTAAAAGTTAATATAAAGAAAGATTTTATCACACATACATTGTGGGGAACTGTGCAACTTATATTCGTGTGTGTGTGTGGGTGTGTGTGTGGGTGTATGTGTCAGTGTATTGACGGCTGTGTCAGTGGTCTGAAGTACAGGGATGTGCAGTGTGTGGATTCTCAGAGTGGGCGAGTTCTGAGACCATTTCACTGCTCAGAGCAACCATCACCTCCTATAGTGCAGTGGAAACACACACGCTGGGGACAGGTACACACACTCACCCACATGCACGTGCAAACACCCACACGTATATACACTCACACACAAACACTCTCAAGCACTCATGCAGTCACACACAGACACACACACTCAATCATACTCACACACACACTAACACACAAACACACACATGCACACACTCATACTCACACACACACATGCACTCATACTCACACACTTATTCACACACACGCACACTGAAATCACAGACTGTGTTGTTATTCATTTCCTTAAATGACATCAGGATGAAAATTTCATCTTTATTGAAGATTAATTAATATTTTGTTTTCTGTGTGTGATTGTCAGTGCTCTCAGAGTTGTGGAAGTGGAGTGATGGAGCGCTCTGTGTTTTGTCCAGAACCTGGACGCTGTGACGCAAATCTCAGACCTGAAAGCTCCGCCCCCTGTAATTTTCAGCCGTGTGTGTCGTGGGCTACTGAACCCTGGCAGCAGGTCACTATCACTGTTACTCATCTAATACAGCAGGAATGAAGTATAAAAACGCATGCTGTAGCTTAACACACACTAAACACTCCGCTTGTGCAGAAAACTAAAGTTCAAGTTCACTAAATAAACTATAATCTACAGAGTTCAGAAGAGAATTTTTGCTATTGTTAGGGATATTAGCATATTCATATTGACAGGATGATGTGGAGGTGTGTCCTAATTTGCATATTCTTGTGCTCCTATAGATGTTGAGGATGATGCGTATAGATGTTCATTTTATGGACTTTTATAGTGTGTGTGTTTGTGTGTGCGTGTGTGTCAGTGTTCAAAGAGCTGTGGTGGAGGTGTACAGAAGCGATTGATAAGGTGTGTAAGTGAGGGATCAGGAGAAGAGGTGAAGAGCTCACTGTGTCTGGAAAATGACAAACCTGAGAGTTTCCGCACGTGTGGTGACGAGGAGTGCAGAGCTGAGAGAGGTACACTGCAGCAACAACAACACAATTACACATTTATTACACATTTATACATGTGCATTACAGTTAAAGTGTATGTGTGTGTTTCAGTGTGTAAGAGAGACAGCATGTCCACTGGCTTCTGCTCCACACTGAAGCTGCTCGGTCGCTGTGTCCTGAACTCCGTCCGTAAGCAGTGCTGCCTCACCTGTGCAATGTAACACCACCCAGAGGTCAAAGATCAGATCATGCCGGATCATCATCAGCATCCAGACTGAAAAATACTGAACCATAAGCACACACACACACAAGCACACACACTCACACACACATTCACACACACAAACATGTAATTTACTTGAAGCCTGTGTGTTTGTTTTTAATGCTGCAGCCTGGAGCAGAGAGAATCAACAGCACAAGTGTCAGCTTTATCAATATTTTTATATCTTTTTATAATAAGCACCAAAGCTCGAATCCACTTCAGCATTAAACTGTATGTATAAGTGTGTGTGTGTGTATGCGTGTGTTTTTGTGTGTATGTGTGTGTATGCATGTGTGTGTTTTTGTATGTGTGTGTGTTTTTGTGTGTGTATGCGTGTGTATGCATGTGTATGTGTTTTTGTGTGTGTGCGTGTGTGTGAAGCTCCCTGGGTGTTATTAAATGTGGTTACTGGGTGAGTCAGCTGTTGTAGAGTTCATTAATTATCACTAAAGAGTTAGATGAGAGTTATTAGATGTGGTTAATGTGTTGATTAGCGAGTTAATGAGTATGAAATGTCACAGGTGTTGATTAGTGTGTTAATGAGTAAGGATGAGGTGGTGCAGGTCATCCCTCTCTGACCTTCCAAAAAGAACAGAACTTTTTCATCCTGAATTTTTTATAATGAATCTTTTTTCATTTCATCATGAATATTTTAAGATTCATTCATTCTGAATCTTTTTACTTTATATCATTTCTTTCTAGCTAAGTTGTTCATGCTAAATGTATCATGCTGAATGTTTATTGTGTTGTTGGTGTGAACATGAATGGATGATAATAAATGTTGTGATGAGAAGAGTGTGGTGTTTAGTGTTTACTGGGACATGTTTCCCTCTGAGTCACTGTGTTAAAGCTCCAGGATGCAGTAACTCACCTTTATATCCTGTATAATGCTGGTGTGTGTGTGTGTGTGTGTGTGTGTGAGAGAGAGAGAGAGAGAGAGAGAGAGAGAGAGAGAGAGAGAGAGAGAGAGAGGAAATGACAATAAAGTGTCATTTAGAGAGGAAGACGAGACAGCAGGATAATGCTCTGTCCGTTTAGAGAGAAGATGCACTACAAAGGAAGTGTTAGATAAGATAGCAGTGTTTGAGAAGACAGACAGACTCTGTAAAGGATCAGTACACACAGAGGATACGTGGGGGTCTATAAAGACATGTACACTGTCCTGTGTGACGTGATAAGGTGGGATCGAGGCTGAGACACACATTGAGGTCTAACGTCTAACAGCTACCAGCTCCTGTCCTCACACAGCTGTGCTACAGGAAGTCACACATACACATTTCTAAATGTATAAATACTGTACAGTTCAATTTCAATTCAAGCTTATTTCTATAGCTCTTTTTACAATTGACATTGTCTCAAAGCAGTTTTACAGAACATAAACAGAACAAAAGGTTAATATAAAGAATAATATAAAGATTAATAGAATACAAAATTCAAGATTAATATTAGATCTATTTAAATGTGTATGTATATATCCCCAATGAACAAGTCTGAGGTGACTCAGGCAGCAGTGGCAAGGAAAAACCCCCTTAGATGCTAAGGAAGAAACCTTGAGAGGAAAGAGACTCAAGGTGGAATCTTATCCTCATATGGGTGACAATGTGGTTCAGTGACTCTATAAGAAATAAATACCAATCTATGCTGCTCTATTCTATCACAGGCTAATGAGAAATCCTCCTTCTTCAGGCAACACCTATTGAAATGCAAATATTCATGGAGATACAAATGAATATGCAAATTACTCCCTGACGTAATTTATCACCTCCTGTTATCTCTTTGGGCATGCGATAGAGACTTTCTCCTAAAATGAGTTTAAGCAACAGTGTGTATGTGTGTGTGTGTGTGTGTGTGTGTGTGTGTGTGTGTGTGTGTGTGTGTGTGTGTGTAATATATGTGTGTGTGAGTGAGTGTTAGTGTGAGTGTGTGTTGTTTGTTTGTTTTGGCTTCCTTTACTGGCTGAGCCCCGGATGCACATTTACGGTCAGTGTGTGTGTGTGTGTGTGTGTGTGTGTGTGTGTGTGTGTGTGTGTGTGTGTGTGTGTGTGTGTGTGTGTAAAGCTGTAGCCACTTCTCGCCGGTCTTTCCCCAGTCATGCTCCTCCCGGTGCGCTGCAGTGATGATGGTGACATGGTGCACTAGTATCGGTTGGTCGCTGTCGGTGCTCTCGGCGCTCGTGACAGTGCTGATCGGTGCGCGCCCCGTCACGTGCCGCAGCGCGCTCCCGGTCATCATCACTAACATCACCGACATCAACATCTCCAACTCCTCCGCTGCACCGCCACGGCACGCGCGCAGTTACCCTCACCTGCAAGGCGACACGCGCCGCCGGAAACTCTTCTCTTTCCAAAGGTTTTTCCTCCGGATAGACGGCACCGGGAAAGTGACCGGCACCAGGAGCAAAGATGATGTGCACAGTGAGTGAACACCACAGCAGGGTTTCAACACATATCAACACGCACGCGCTCACTCCACACCACAGTAAGTTGATTATTTTCCTCTAACAGCACGAGTTCTACTGTATTCCCAACAGAAACTTATCAGCTACTGCAATCTTTTTTATAAATAGATTTTTAAACGCAAATCATAACTTTAGTCCATTTAAAGTAACATTTAATATGTTCTGAGGAAATTATTTTATAGCAGCTATAAATACTCTTCCTCTCAGCTTTATTATTTCTACAAGTTAATAAGATAAAAATCTCAGCTTGTCATGTTAGTGAGAAACCACAAGAAAGTGTAAACTCCACTGCCTGAAGATGTGGAGAAGCTCCAGCTTTACCTCTGACTGGTACTCAGAGCTCCTTCACCACATCATACACACATCAAACACACACACACACACACACACACACACACACACACACACACACACACTTCTTATGGATGTTTTCCATTTTCAGCCAGTTTATAATCAGTGAAGTGTTTGCTGTACTCGTCTCTGTGAATGAGCTGTTACTATAGATGTAGATGAATGCATCTACATCTATAGTAACAGCTCATTCATTAATCTACACCTGCACCCCAGTCAGAACTGCTGTTAGAAAGAAATAATCAACATCTTCCGACCAATCAGAGCTCAGATCTCAGCAGAAGCATTGTGTGCAATAATACTTTTCATTCTCAAAATGACCTCCAGAATTTATTACGTGTGCCGAGGTGTGTGTGTGTGTTCTCACACTTCATTTTTGAGACCAAAGGGAGTGTGTATGTGTGAGAAAAATACTTAGTTAATGCTATGTTTATGTGGACACACTCATACACAAACATATGGAGCTGTTTTTGTAGTTACATGCATTTTGGCTGTGAAATGTTTGGCAGTGTTTTATGGAAAAAGTGTTAATGACACACAACAATTATTTACAGTACACTGAGCATGGAAAATCCCATGTCTCTGATCACACTCTGATCACAGAAACAGACACACACGCACACACACACACACACACACACACACAGACACTCCAGAATGCTTGCTGGGTGTCTGGTTTCTTAGCCTTGTCAAACACAGGATCGATGATAGCAGGGAGTAGACATTACACAGGAGTGTCTGTGTCTGTGTGTGTGTGTGTGTGTGTTTGTGTGTGAGAGAGAGAGAGAGATCAAAGACACCCCCCCCAAAAAAGTGCTGAGGTTATCACACATAGATAGCAGAGCATCACACATTCTGATTATTGTGTGTGTGTGTGTGTGTGTGTGTGTGTGTGTGTGTGTATGCAGCTGTTCTGGAGATCAGGTCTGTGGATGTGGGAGTGGTGGCCATACGGAGCCTGACCACTGGTTATTACCTTGCTATGAACAAGAGAGGAGATGTGTATGGAGAGGTACATATGCACACATACACACACAAACACAAACACACACAGTCTGAAATGTACATCATTTTTATTATTTTTACCATTATTAAAAATGGTGTGTGTGTTTGTTGTGTGTGTGTTGTAGAGAGAGTACAGTGTGAACTGTGGGTTAAAGGAGCGTATCGAGGAGAATGGCTACAACACGTATGCCTCGGTGAAGTGGAGGAAAGAACACAGAGCCATGTTCATTAGCCTGAACACTAATGGGAAACCGCTGCGTGGCAGAAAAACACACAGGAGGAACACAAACACTCATTTCCTGCCCATCATTGTGTGAGGTGTAACACGTGGCCTGCTGGTGAAGAACACTTTTGTGTGGTACAGGACTGATGAGAGGGGTGTGTGAGAAACTCAGTATTGAGAAGCTCACCTCATACTGATTCTGGATCAGAACTTTCATTTCTTTGCAGCAGTGAGTTCAACACACACACACACACACACACACACACACACTTTCAGCTCATAGATTCTCACAACCTGGAAGTCAGAAGGAGGAATTCAGGGTCTGAACTAAGGAATGGAATCCAGAAATAAAAGTAACTCATGAAACTCTGAGGATCTGTGATTCAGAAACTGGAATTTTGAAATCAGAGCTTTGGGATCTGAACTTGTCATTGACATAGACATCAGCACCAAAGGGAACTCAGAACCTGTCAGAATTCAGAACATATAATTTACAAAACCTATGAACTTCACTTTCAGTTTCTGAAAATCAAAAACGTACAAACACAAAAGCTTTAATTAAGACATTAAAGGTTATAAAGCATATGAAGATTATTTTTATAGCTTTTTTTATTATTACTAACAGTTTTAAGTTATTAATGTTCTTAGTCTCAGAAGCTGGAACTCAGAGTTCAGAACAATAGACCAGAGACTATTATTTCTCAGAATTATATCAGAATGTAATGTGAGTGTCTGAGTCTCCAGTGTTCTGAGAGAATATTTATTTCCACTATATTTGTATTAAAGTCTACAAAAGAAATGAAAAGTCCGATATTGGGCTTTTTTCCAATATACAATATCAATAAAACTATTTTCCTTATTTCTCTCTCTCTCTCTCTCTCTCTCTCTCTCTCTCGCTCGCTCTCTCTCTCTCTCTGTGTGTGTGCGTGTATCTTATCTAGGTGTAATGACCGTCTTTACCGCCTTATTTAAAAATGATTATGAACACAGAGATCAGATTAAACTTCTTGCTTTTCCTCTCAAACTTCTCACACTTACAGGAAACACACACACAGAATGATAAGATTTGCTTTGGGAAATTAGTGGAAAAAGGCTGCAGGCCACACAGCTAATGATGCAGATGAAACATTTTTACACACTCACACACACAAACTGTGGAAAAACAAGTGCTAAATCACTGAGGTCAAAGTGTCAGTGTCAGTTGTTTTGAAGCTCTACAGTTTCTTTGTGCTCCACAAACAGCCGCTAGTTCTTCATGGTCACCAGCTGCTTGAGTAATGGAAGCTAAAACACAGGAAGAACTTAAAAAACAAAACTTAGAAAAGATTAGGACAAATACTTCATTTTCCCTCACATGATATGTAGCACTAAAGTGAGGCAGAGTAACGCTGCTGTAACAGGGTTCATCTCAGTAAAATAGCCATGAAGGCTAACTGACTGAATCTAGTGTACATGGAATGATGAAGTAAAGTAAGAAATAAAAGATTATTCTTTAAAATATTTTCTTTATTTCACTAAAGTTAAAATCTTAATAAAACTCAGAGAAATAAAACAGAGGTCATGGCAGCTGGAAAAATCCCAAACCAGGAATAATTTAGTTGAACTACTAAAATTTAAGAATCAATCATCAAAACCGATGAATACGAAAAAGTAAGAGATATTTGAATAAAGGGGTTATGAGTATTTGTATTAATGGAAATTAAAAGTTAAAACAGATGTCAGAAGCTTCACTGCCTCACACCTGAGGTACTTTTATTGTGTATAATTCAAGTTAAGATCTCGGAGCTTTACATAACGGATCTTTAATTTTGAAACGCGTCGCATTCCGGAAGTGGACCTGGAAGTACTACGTTTCTGTTCACGTGTGTGGATGTTTCTGCTGCCGTGCTGGTGGATGTAGACATGCAGACAGCAGTCATGGGGGAGATGAAGATAGAGACAGAGACGGAACCGGTTCGGCCCAAAGTGACGGACAGTAGAGGAGTTCTAAAGCAGAACCGAGAGTTTCTGGATTTTTTCTGGGACATCGCCAAACCGGACCGCGAGACCCGCCTGAGAGCCGTGGAAAGTCTCATCGAGCACGTGCAGAAGAGCGAGCAGGTAGAGAAAATGTACAAGATCATTAAGGAACAGATAATGTCACTATTATTATTATTATTATTATTATTATTATTATTAATTAATATAATTGTATAAAATAGTTAACATTTCCCCACATCACACCAGTGTTTATTTACTTACGCTCCATAATTACTCTAATCAACTCAGCACGTGCACACTGCGCAGGCGTACTGTGTCCGTTAGCTTAGCACAATTCAGAGGTTTATTTACAGTTATTGTTGAACTATGTGGGCTTACTCCTCCTCTTCCTCCTCTTCATCTAACTTCAGCATTATTTTTTCATCTTCTTTCTTTATCAGATTTTCTTCTCCTCTTGTTCTTTATCTTTTATAAAGGTTACTGTTCTTAATCCTTTTTTATACTTTATTTTTCTTATCATCAAATCCATTATCATCTCCATTTACTTTTCTTTATTGATTTTTTCCCCCCACAGAGCTGCTCGTGCTTTACAGCATCTGTGTTTTAAGTAGAGCTGTACTCTATTTAAGACCAGCTAACATTCACCCAGCTTCTGCTTTTTCTGTCACTCACTCACTCACTCCGTCAGTCACTCACTCCGTCAGTCACTCACTCCGTCAGTCACTCACTCCGTCAGTCACTCACTCCGTCAGTCACTCACTCCGTCAGTCACTCACTCCGTCAGTCACTCACTCCGTCAGTCACTCACTCACTCAGTCACTCACTCAGTCACTCACTCACTCACTCACTCACTCACTCAGTCACTCACTCCGTCACTCACTCCATCACTCACTCACTCCGTCAGTCACTCCGTCAGTCACTCCGTCAGTCACTCCGTCAGTCACTCCGTCAGTCACTCCGTCAGTCACTCACTCAGTCAGTCACTCACTCAGTCAGTCACTCAGTCAGTCACTCACTCAGTCAGTCACTCACTCAGTCAGTCACTCACTCAGTCAGTCACTCACTCAGTCACTCACTCAGTCACTCACTCAGTCACTCACTCAGTCACTCACTCAGTCAGTCATTCAGTCACACACACTCACACACACACACACACTCAGTCACTCTCTCACACACACTCAGTCACTCTCACACAAACCCACTCTCACACAAACTCACTCTTATACACAGTGACTCTTACATAGACACACACTCACTCTTAACACACGCACTCACTCTCTTACACACACTCACTCTCTCTCTCACACACAAGCACTCTTACACACACACACACTCACTCTTACACACTCACTCTTACACAAACACACACTCACTCTTACACCAGGGTTTTTCCTGGGTCAAAATTGGTCTTCGGTGGTGGCTGACCGACATGGTCATCCACACACAGCAAAGAGTACTCTAGTACCCACATGATCCGCAAACCCAATATTGACAATAAATGTTAAATTTAAAGTAAATACAAAGAAACAGTTTGTGATTTTTTTTCTTATCCTATTTATTCATGAAGAAACGATCACTGTCAGGCTAGATAGTAAAATAAAGAGATTACAACTTATTTTACATGTAAACACCATCGATACCAAAGTAAAATTCAATAAAATTAGCAGCTAGCTAGCAACAGCTTGCTTTGTGCTTTGATCTAATTTCATCTCACTCCAGTCTAACTTTAAACTAAATTAATTTATAGGTAATTTACTCCACATTGTCATAGGCCTATACATACTGTGGATTATTAAGGCTAAATTTTACTAAACACTCTTGCTAAATGGGGTAAGCACACTTACTTTCTCATTTCAGATGTGTATGTTCTTCTAAGAAGTAATGATTTGTTATTCAGACACTGACGGGCAGACCAACTGCTTTAACCATTCATTATAATGAATCGGCTCAAAGGAGTCATTAGGTCGAGAATCTGACTTTAGCGGATGTGTTGTGTGGGAATCCTGGATGTTAGGACATCGCAAAAGATTTGTCCGCACGCACGCACAAACACACAAAACAATTCATAACTGGATAGATTTTTTTTTTGCGTTTATTTAAAGTTATGTCAGCTGCATGTGCGGAATGCTTGTCACAAGTTGTAAGAGAAGATAACGCAACTTTTTTTGACTGCAGTTCACACACAATGTACATTTTCAATGTAGGAAAAACCCTGTACACACACACTAGCGTGCACACACACACACACACACTCACTCTTACACACACTCACTCACTCATTCACTCTCTCATACTCATTTACACACACAATGTATCCAGCTGTATTACTTCACAGCTGTGATGATATTAACCAGTGAAATGTCACCCTCTGTCAGTGTTTAAACTGAGACACCTCATGTTACCCAGAATCACCCTGTGTACAAAAGGAAACAAACACTCATTTACCCCTCAGTGCTGTCTCTCCTCATTACTCCTCAATTATTATCCTGTCCTCAGTGTGCTGTGCTGTGTGTGTGTTTTAGACTGATGAACTGAAATACACCCTGAAGAGGCTGGTAGATGGACTGTGTCATGCTCGAGAGGAGGCTCGCACCGGCTACAGCTTAGCACTCGCACAGGTACTACACACACATACAGTGTCTCTTCAGGTACCACACACACACACACACACACAGGGTCACTGTGTAGACAGGTGTGTACAGTGCACTGTGTAGTGTCCCATCCTGATGTGAATAGTATGACTTAGTTATTAAGTGATTTTCTGTGTTAATGTGTTCCTTTGGACTTTAATGCTCCTCAAGCATCACATTTATTATGATCTCATGTAGTTTATGGTGTCAGTCTGTGGAATTTACTGTGTGTTTGTGTAATCTGGTTCAGTATTTAATCATGTGATTGAATTATTACACACTCTGTGTTTGATTACATGCTTGCTATTTAACCTGTGGCAAATTGTGTGTGTGTCTGTGTATGTATGAATGTACAGGTGCTTAGTGTGTTTGAAGAGATCACACTCAGAAGTGTGTTGGACCAGATCAGAGAAAAACACAACCTGAAAACTGCCAGCAAGGTGAGAAACACACACACACACACACACACACACACACACAGAGTAATGAAGTAGAAATGTAATGATTAAATGTCATTATAGAACTGGTTACTGGAACACAAGCTGTTCCTTACAGTCTGATCTCATCCTCTTAGTGTCTCTCTCTCACTTTCTCATTGTCGTGAGTGTAGAGATGCCAGATATAAATAGTGACATTCTCGCTCTCTCTCTCTCTCTCTCTCTCATTCTCTCGTTCTCTCATTACAGAAGCAGATCAAACATGTGGCCTTCGGGAATTTCTTTGGAGTCCTGGCCCTGTCTCAGTCCACACGCCTGCACAAGGTAAACACAGACACAATTACACATACTCACACATTTTCTGTGTACTTGTGTGTGTATTATAAACACACAGTGCGGCTGATTTACATTTGGATTTGTGGGCGAAGCTTTAAGATTCGAATTCTTTCACAAAATGTTTATTAAATTGGTGAGTAACTGAAATAAGTTATTTATACTGGACAAAGTAATTATTATATACAGTCCCAGGAATATGTCACTTGTATGATATGAAAGGATATTTAGGAAGATTTGCACAAACTCAGGACTGAAACACAGAATTTCCTGTGAGCTACAGAGGAATTCACTACTCTCATTTATAGTAGTGTTTACTGTGTGTGTGTGTGTGTGTAGGAAGCAAACGTGCTGTTGGACTGTGTGAAGCTGCTGCAGTCTCTCTCTCAGTACAGAGAATATCTGAAAGATTTACCCAGGAAGACCATGGCAGACATCCTCAATGAGGTTCTAATTATTTACTGATATGAGAGCGTCTGTGCTGTAGGTTATTTGTATATAGTCCTTAATTACTCTCCCACTCTCTCTGTGCGTGTGTGCGTGTGTGTGTGTGTGTTCAGGTGTCAGAGCAGATGTTTGAGCAGGTTTTGTTCAGCACACTGCAAGAGGATCTGAGTTCAGCTCTCAGTAGTCCAGAGCAGTTGGAGCTCCTTCTGCTGGTCATGCGCAGATTCTCATCTACACTTAGCCCCGCCTACCTGGACAAGCTGCTGGGCACCTCCTCCATCATCAACACAAACACTCTGCCCCGGTATACACACAAACACACACTCTATCAAGCTGTTGGGGTCCGCTTCAATCATCAACAAACAGACACACACACAAATGTCCTGTTATGTCTTGTAAGTGTGTTTGTGTGTGTTTGTGTGTAGGTTGGTAGAGGTGGTGAAGTCAGCAGCACGCTCGATGAAGAAGGAGTGTGTGCTGCCATCTGTAGCATCTGATCTGCTGCACGTGTCTCTGCGTGAGGACAGCTTCACATTCTTCTGGGACAAAGTGGTGATCGATGGACTGATATCAGAGCCTACCGGACCTAGCCAGTAAGTGTAAACACACACATCCTGTACAAGACAACCCCTCAAATACAGTACAGACTTGTGCAAGTTCAATAACTCCCTCCTGTTTCTGCTTTCTCTCCCTCTCTCTTCTTCTCCCTTCCTCCCTCTCTCTCTCTCTCTCTCTCTTTCTCTCTCTCTCTCTCTCTCAGTTACCTGGCGTTCAGGTTGATGGGCGTGTCCTTGCCGTTGTTGCCTGTGTCTCAGCTGCAGTATGTTTTGAATGGAGAGGTGATGAGACGTTATGGTGAACACGTCATGACTGCACAGGTCAGTTCTGCTCTCATTAATATATATGTGTGTGTGTGTGTGTTTGTGTGAGTGGTGTAACTCAGTAATATATCACCCCTCCCCATCTCTCTCAGCTCCCTGAGCGCTTTAAGTTCTCCCCAGAGATGGATGAGTATGTGAGTGAGTTCCTGCGCAGCTGCAGTGATGTAGAGAGACAGCTGTTGGTCCTGCAGGCTTTCAGTCAGCTCACACATCGTGGTGCTCCCGTCGTCCCATCCTTCTGGAAGGTTCTGGAGTATGTGGAACCCAGTGCTCTTAAATCCTACACAAACTGGCTCAGAGAGTCCTTCTGTCAGCCCAAGATCCCAGAGCTGCTCGAGTTCAGCACACGCAAACAGAGAAGGACCCAGAACGCTGCCTCTGATGCCACCCCTGCCCCTCAGTGAGATCAGAAGCTAATGTTATTAGTAAAAGCTGTGTGTGAGAGAGAAAGCTGTGTGTGTGAGAGAGAGAAAGCTGTGTGTGTGTGTGAGAGAGAAAGCTGTGTGTGTGTGTGAGAGAGAAAGCTGTGTGTGTGAGAGAGAGAAAGCTGTGTGTGTGTGTGAGAGAGAAAGCTGTGTGTGTGTGTGAGAGAGAAAGCTGTGTGTGTGTGTGAGAGAGAAAGCTGTGTGTGTGTGAGAGAGAAAGCTGTGTGTGTGTGTGTGAGAGAGAAAGCTGTGTGTGTGTGAGAGAGAAAGCTGTGTGTGTGTGTGTGTGAGAGAGAAAGCTGTGTGTGTGTGTGTGTGAGAGAGAAAGCTGTGTGTGTGTGTGTGAGAGAAAGCTGTGTGTGTGTGTGTGAGAGAAAGCTGTGTGTGTGTGTGTGAGAGAAAGCTGTGTGTGTGTGAGAGAGAAAGCTGTGTGTGTGTGTGAGAGAGAAAGCTGTGTGTGTGTGTGAGAGAGAAAGCTGTGTGTGTGTGTGAGAGAGAAAGCTGTGTGTGTGTGTGAGAGAGAAAGCTGTGTGTGTGTGTGAGAGAGAAAGCTGTGTGTGTGTGTGAGAGAGAAAGCTGTGTGTGTGTGTGAGAGAGAAAGCTGTGTGTGTGTGTGAGAGAGAAAGCTGTGTGTGTGTGTGAGAGAGAAAGCTGTGTGTGTGAGAGAGAAAGCTGTGTGTGTGTGTGTGTGTGAGAGAGAAAGCTGTGTGTGTGTGTGTGAGAGAGAAAGCTGTGTGTGTGTGTGAGAGAGAAAGCTGTGTGTGTGTGTGTGAGAGAGAAAGCTGTGTGTGTGTGTGTGTGAGAGAGAAAGCTGTGTGTGTGTGTGTGAGAGAGAAAGCTGTGTGTGTGAGAGAGAAAGCTGTGTGTGTGTGTGTGAGAGAGAAAGCTGTGTGTGTGTGTGTGTGTGAGAGAGAAAGCTGTGTGTGTGTGAGAGAGAAAGCTGTGTGTGTGTGAGAGAGAAAGCTGTGTGTGTGTGAGAGAGAAAGCTGTGTGTGTGTGAGAGAGAAAGCTGTGTGTGTGTGTGAGAGAGAAAGCTGTGTGTGTGTGTGAGAGAGAAAGCTGTGTGTGTGTGTGAGAGAGAAAGCTGTGTGTGTGTGTGAGAGAGAAAGCTGTGTGTGTGTGTGAGAGAGAAAGCTGTGTGTGTGTGTGAGAGAGAAAGCTGTGTGTGTGTGTGAGAGAGAAAGCTGTGTGTGTGTGTGTGAGAGAGAAAGCTGTGTGTGTGTGTGTGTGAGAGAGAAAGCTGTGTGTGTGTGAGAGAGAGAAAGCTGTGTGTGTGTGTGAGAGAGAAAGCTGTGTGTGTGTGTGAGAGAGAAAGCTGTGTGTGTGTGTGAGAGAGAAAGCTGTGTGTGTGTGTGAGAGAGAAAGCTGTGTGTGTGTGTGTGAGAGAGAAAGCTGTGTGTGTGTGTGTGAGAGAGAAAGCTGTGTGTGTGTGTGTGAGAGAGAAAGCTGTGTGTGTGTGTGTGAGAGAGAAAGCTGTGTGTGTGTGTGAGAGAGAAAGCTGTGTGTGAGAGAGAAAGCTGTGTGTGTGTGAGAGAGAAAGCTGTGTGTGTGTGAGAGAGAAAGCTGTGTGTGTGTGTGAGAGAGAAAGCTGTGTGTGTGTGTGAGAGAGAAAGCTGTGTGTGTGTGAGAGAGAAAGCTGTGTGTGAGAGAGAAAGCTGTGTGTGTGTGTGTGTGAGAGAGAGAAAGCTGTGTGTGTGTGTGTGAGAGAGAAAGCTGTGTGTGTGTGTGTGTGAGAGAGAAAGCTGTGTGTGAGAGAGAAAGCTGTGTGTGAGAGAGAAAGCTGTGTGTGAGAGAGAAAGCTGTGTGTGAGAGAGAAAGCTGTGTGTGAGAGAGAAAGCTGTGTGTGAGAGAGAAAGCTGTGTGTGAGAGAGAAAGCTGTGTGTGTGTGAGAGAGAAAGCTGTGTGTGTGTGTGTGTGAGAGAAAGCTGTGTGTGTGTGTGTGTGAGAGAGAAAGCTGTGTGTGTGTGTGTGTGAGAGAAAGCTGTGTGTGTGTGTGAGAGAGAAAGCTGTGTGTGTGTCTGAGAGAGAAAGCTGTGTGTGTGTGTGAGAGAGAAAGCTGTGTGTGTGTGTGAGAGAGAAAGCTGTGTGTGTGTGTGAGAGAGAAAGCTGTGTGTGTGTGTGAGAGAGAAAGCTGTGTGTGTGTGTGTGAGAGAGAAAGCTGTGTGTGTGTGTGTGAGAGAGAAAGCTGTGTGTGTGTGTGTGAGAGAGAAAGCTGTGTGTGTGTGTGTGAGAGAGAAAGCTGTGTGTGTGAGAGAGAAAGCTGTGTGTGTGTGTGTGTGAGAGAGAAAGCTGTGTGTGTGTGTGAGAGAGAAAGCTGTGTGTGTGTGTGAGAGAAAGCTGTGTGTGTGTGTGTGTGAGAGCAGTGTCTGCATGTGTGTGTGTCTGAGAGCAGTGTCTGCGTGTGTGTGTGTCTGAGAGCAGTGTCTGCGTGTGTGTGTGTCTGAGAGCAGTGTCTGCGTGTGTGTGTGTCTGAGAGCAGTGTCTGCGTGTGTGTGTGTCTGAGAGCTGTGTGTGTTTACTTTGTCAGGACAGAGGAGTGTGTGTCACGTTTGAGGAATTGGATCATTCACCGTCTCTCCTGTATCGTGGAAAACCATCAGATTAAAAAAGATGAGGCGCTTGTTATGGAGATTGCCAGGTACTGAACACACACACACACACACACACACACACATACGCAAGGGTTTTTTTCTTCCCATAACTGCTTTCTTACATCTTACATTCACTATGCACACATCTCCTTATTTGTGTGTGTGTGTGTGTGTGTGTGTGTGTGTGTGTGTGTGTGTGTGTGTGTGTGTGTGTGTGTGTGTCTCTGTAGGTTTATCTTCTTCCATGCATTCTTTGATACACTGAAGTCCACAGCTGAAATCCCAGAGAGTCAGTGCAAGCTCTCACCTCCTTTAGACCAGAACACACGCAACATCACTGGCTCCACCTTTTTCAGGTACACTGTGTGTGTGTGTGCGTGTGTGTGCGTGTGTGTGTGTGCGTGTGTGTGTGTGTGTGTGTTTATTTACATTAAATTACATTAAATGTCCGTGGAAACATTTGTGAATCAGTCTAGTTGGAGCTGCTGCAGTGTTCATTGTCTTTCATTGTTTAATGATATTATTGTAACCCCCCACCCCACCCCCCAGTGTGTTACACTCTCTGAGTGTGTTGCCGGTGCTCAGTGAGAGTGTGCAGAATGAAGCAGTGAACAGGAGGAGTGTGTTAGGTGTGATGGCAGACGGCTCCATGTGGGTCTACGGCCTTGTTCAGTTTGGTAACATGCTGCTCAAACGCACCAAACACGTCCGGAGTGTGCACACACTCAGCACAGACCATACACAGGCCTGGGACAGGTATGTATATACACATGCGCACACACACACACATACACACACACACACACACAACAGAAAGTCATGCTCAAGGTTGTGAGTGATCCATGTGATTGTATGATACTGATGTCATTACATTCATTCTTATATAACATCATAATTGTTTTAACATAAATCACATTTATTCAAATATTTCAGTGTGTAAAGCTAACTGTGTGTGTGTTCCCTGCGTGTGTGTGTGTGTGCGTGTGCGCGTTCCCTCCGTGTGTGTGTGTGCGTTCCCTCCGTGTGTGTGTGTGTGCGTTCCCTCCGTGTGTTTGCAGCATGCTGCAGTCAGTTGAGTCTCTCAATAAGAAGATGAAGAAATCTGCAGCTCCTGAACACTCAGCCTTCCAGCACCTCTTCCTCATCATCGGCATCCAGATGTTCAAGGTCAATAAAACATACACACACACACACACACACACAGTCACTTGACACTCAAAATAAAACCATAGTAGTTTATTACAGGCTGAGGAGTGGATATTTGAATAACTCTGTGTGTGTGTGTGTGTGTGTGTGTGTAGGCTCCAGATGACAGTGTGGAGTTGCTGAATGATCTAAGAAGCTGTATGGAGCAAGCACAGGCCAAAAAATCTAAGAAGAAGAAGCAGAAGAAGAGTGATGCAGGTGAGACAAGTCCTGGCTCTGACACAGTGTCCTTCCCCTCTTATACCCTCATTAATACCCCTCTAGTATGCCCCATACCCCTCTAATACCCTTCTACTCTCTTTTCCAATACTAAACCAGCTCAATATGTGTTATAACAACAAAAATTACTGTGTGTGTTTCAGACAGCGAGCAGACTGAACAGGCGGAGCCTCACTGGGTAGAGGTGGTGATAGACATCCTGCTGTCTCTACTCGCTCAGCCCAGCCGTCTCATCCGCAGCGTGTGTAAGACGGCGTTCAGCCGAGTGTGTCCTTATCTCACACAGTCTGCGCTTACTGCTATACTGAATGTAAGACACACACGCAAACACTCACAAACACACACTGTTTCTCTGTGTGTGGTTTTTACCTGAGCTGTGATGTCATTTAAGGTTCTGGACCCTAGTAAGGATGAGGAGGATAGTGGTGTTCTTGTGACTGACGACAACAACACAGAGACTAAGAAGAAGAAAAAGAGAACACAGGAGGAAGAGGAAGATGAAGAACATGAAGCAGAGGTTGGTCTCTTCAGCCCTCACTAACTAACACACACAAACTGATATTTTTCTGATCTTGTAAAGTTATATATAATCTTAATTTTCTGGGCGTTAGGATGAAGAGGAATCTGACTCCTCAGACAACGATGAAGATGATGAAGATGATGAAGATGAATCAATGGAGGAGGAGGAGGAGGAAGTGGATCAGAATTTCCGTCTGGAGCTGATGAAGGTGTTGCAGGGGCAGAACGCTCTGGTACGGATGAATCAATGAGTCGTTCTGAACTATTCATTTTGTATGATTATTGAGTGAATCAGGTGAATCACTTGAGTGATTAATCAAAACATTGTTTAGTTATATTTATGCTTTATGATTAATGATAAATACATGATTATATATACATATGGTGGAGGTGTGAACCTGTAAATAAATCAGATTTATCAAAACTCCAAAGTGCTTCAGAAGAATCTATTCACTAAAGTGAGTCATAATCTGTTACTGAGTCACACAGGTTTTTCAGTTTCAGTGTTTCAGTTTCAGGGACAAATCATTTCACTTTATCCTTTGAAAGCGTAATTGACTGATATTTGCCTAAAAAAAAAAAAATAACATCCTGTTTCATAAAAATAAATCAGCTACGAGTCCTGAGGCGTGATGATGAAACTCTGGTTATATTCTGGTCTTCAGGCCACTGAGGTGGATGTCAGCGAGGATGAGGAGCTGGATGACGAGGCAATGATGAAGTTGGATAAAAACCTGGCGACTCTGTTCGGGGAGCAGAAGAAGAAATTACAGGCCAAAAAGGACGAGAAGGAGCGACTACGCAAGGAGAAAACCCTCGTCCGGGACTTTAAGATTAAAGTAGGGTCACTTATGCTGAGTGTACTACTGAGAGCTTTCGTTATTTGTGTGTAAGATATTGATTAATCCTGAGTGTGTGTCTGTGTGTGTGTGTAGGTACTGGACCTGCTGGACGTGTTCCTGTGTAAGCAGGGCAGCAGTGTGTTGGTGTTGGGGTTGGTGGAGCCGCTGCTCAGTGTGATTGAGAATTGCATGAGCTCTGAGAGCGGGCAACATGAGCAGGACTTCCTGCGCAGAGCCGCACACATTTTCAGGTGTGTGTATGTGTGTGAGAGCATGTAGATATGTTTAAATCCACAATATCAGCACTTCACACTGTGTGTGTGTGTGTGTGTGTGTGTGACAGGAATCAGCTGTGTCGTGGAAAGCATTACTGCAGAGAGGTGGAGGGCCGGGAGGCGGAGCTTCATGACATGTTGGAGCGTCTGGTTGGTCGAGCCCAGAAGCTGTCAGACTCATCAGTGGCGCTGTATTACTTCAGGTGAGACTTTTAAACACTGAGCTGATCACTAACAACAGAACTGTACTAATCACAACAGTCTGTAATGGCCACACTTTCTAATTCCTAATCTTTCTGTTCTTTAATCATTCATTTTTCAGCATATCCCCTAATCTAACTTTAGAACATATTCTCTGGTGTCTGTGTGTGTGTCTGTGTGTGTGTCTGTGTGTGTGTCTGTGTGTGTGTCTGTGTGTGTGTCTGTGTGTGTGTGTGTGTGTGTGTTTGCAGTGCTGCACTCTACCTGGTTAAAGTGTTAAGAGGTGTAATGAAGGACACAGACTCCAAAGACACAGCTGAGGTATGTGATCTCCTGCACACACACACACTCTCTCTGTCTCTGTCTCTCTCTCACACACACACTCATACACACAGTGATAACAGGAAATTGTTTGTATTATTGTCAGATTGGTGCAGTTGTGTGTGTGTGTGTTTGTGTGCATGTGTGGTTACATGTGCAGAAGAGGATGATGGGTAAAGTGGACATGGAGAGAGTAACATTGTGTTTTAAAGATGCTCTCACATCCTTTATGACGCGACGGAAAAGTCCACTGACAGGAGACATGTTTATTGAACTGTTCAACAGATTCCCTGTGAGTACACACCCACACACACACCCAGACACACACACACACACACACACACACACACACACACACACACATACGCACAGTTTGAAAAACACTCAGGAACATGCTCACATCCTAAAACGAGTTGCTTGGGTGTGGATTTTATAGGTCCTGTGTGTAAATCTGTTGGATACGGCGGTGGAGAGCATCACGGGTGGAGTCAGAGAACACCAACAGGTATCTCTCACACACACACACTTGCATGTCATATTCACATTTTTTTTTTATATTTGTTAGCATTAAGATCTAGATTAGCAAAGGTACAGGTAAGAGTGAGTGGGGTTATTCAAATATTCACTCTGCTTGTAATAAACTACTAAACTTTCATATTTGTTTCATGTGTGTGTTTGTGTGTGTGTTTCAGGCTCAGGCGTGTGTGATGGTGCTCAGAGCTTTGCCGTGTAAGGAGGTGAAGCAGCTGATGTCTGTTGCACAGTGTACTGAAATCTATCAGAAAACCACAGAGAAGCTCACACAGGTAGCACACACTAAACCACCCCACACTAGCAGGGTTTCCGCGGGGTCATAAAAAGTCATAAATTTAACAATAAGAATTTAAGGCCATAAAAACGTCCGGATTTTCCATAAAAAACATTTAGCCACGTCTTAAATTGATATGCTCGTCCATTAATTTGTTCTTCAATCAAAATGCGCTTGCGGCGGCAATGGTATTCATTTGTTTCGCCTGTTGTAGTTCTGTATGAGGAATCTGGGTGGTATCACACTGGTATCACAGCGTTCCAGAACTACAAGGTCCATGCGGCAGCATACAGACTTGTCCGAAGGACTTTCACAGAAACCCGCGCAAACTCCGAACATACTGTATCATACCGAGTCACTGCTTAGTTTCATTGAAATCATCCTGGCTATCACAATGGGAAAATGTACCTTTAACGATCTGTGGCTCGAAGACAGTGCGTTTAGTAGCTGGCTCAAGCCCGTCGCTATCAATCGGTATCAAAGCCTATTGCACTCTGTGTAAGAAGACGTTGGAGCTGTCTAGTTTAGGCATAAAAGCCTTGAAGTCGCATGCAAACTCGGAAAAGCATATCGTTGCTGTAAAAGGCCTGCAGCGGGTGCAGGTGATCCGTCGGTTTTGTTCGGCTCCGTCACTAACGTTACACGGTCAAGTACAGCGCGGGATTCCGTTTCTGTCGTAATTTGTGTAGGTCATAAATTCAAATCATAATGGTCATAAAAAGGTCTTAAATTTGACTGATTAAACCCTGCAGAAACCCTGACTAGGGAGCAGAGTCAGTAAACACAGTATAGGGCAGTGTTATAATGTAATGGAGTACAAATACTTCGTTACTGTACTTAAGTAGAAATTTCACGTATCTGTACTTTACTTCGCTATTTAAATTTGTCAACTTTCAATTTTACTCCACTACATTTCCTAGATAAAATGTATACTTTTACTCCGATATATTTCCACTAAGCATCTTTGTTGCTCGTTACTACAAAATAAAATCAGAAGAAATGTGTGTGACTGCAATAAGGGAGGTTTGACGATTCACTGCTCCTAGATTGCATTACGCACGTCCACACGCTCTAGCGGAAGCACAACTGAAACGGCCATGGAAGCACCTACTAAAGGACCTCCTGTTATCGTAGACTAGGAGTGGCCCAGTCAGAGACCAAGAGCCACATTTTTTACTGTGTTACCGCAAAGAGCCACATCATACACATGGGCACACATGAACATCACCTTTTTTCCCTGCCATTTTAAGAGCGAACTTGACACAAATTGTTTACTCAAATGATCTTGCTCCTACTGGGAAACTTTGAGGTATTTTCATCCCACTCACATGTTCGTTTAACGAAAATACCGTATTGAACTCAAGCGAAGCGAACACACACAATAAAAAGACACAAATAGAAACTTCGATATGACCGTAAGAGCCGCATGAAACCGGGCAAAAAGCCGCGGGTTGGCCGCCCCTGTCGTAGACGACCACCCCGACATTAGTGGTGAACAGGGTGCAAGAAGATAACATTTTACACCCGTGGCCGTATTTGCAAGAAATGTTTCTGTACATTGGAATGAAAGATTCTTCCTACCGGATGAAGTGCCTCTTATGCCTAGCGAAAATCACTGAAATTTTACTTTTTTACTTCAAATACTTAAGTACATTAAATATCAGAAAATGACTTTTGATACTTAAGTACAGTATATATCAGATACTTTAAGACTTTTACTTGAGTAATATTCTAAAAGGTAACTTTCACTTCTACCAAAGTCTTTTTCTAGTACGATACTTGTACTTTTACTCAAGTATTGCTTTCTAGTACTTTATACAACACTGGTATAGGGGTTAAGTCATTACACACTTGCACCTGTAATCACTGTGGCCCAAATAAAACCCTTATGTACACACTCTGAATGAACTGCACTGTCTCTCTCTCTCTGTGTGTGTGTGGTGTGTGTGTGTGTGTGTGTGTCACAGACTCTACAGAAGGTGGAGTGTAAAAACAAAGCGGTTCATGAAAAGACAGTGAAAGCGCTGGAGCTCGCTCACTTCCTCGTCAAAACAGTTCACCATCAGGTACTGAGCTGTTGTTCAACACCATCATTAATACTTAATTAATAACATGTCTATCATAAACTCTTTATTATTAACACTATTGTTATGATGTTAATTAGATTCTTTATCTATTTAACTATTTTATTTAGCTGACTTCTCTGTGAGGCTCCATGATTGTGTGTTAATGTGTAATTAACACTCCTTCTTCTACTCCTCCTCCTCTTGTACTGGAGACTGGTTTGATTCTGGATTTCTCAGTGCTGCTGTTTATTTAAAGCGTCCGTATGTGGTTAGTGATTAAGACTTTGAACCACTGATCAGAAAGTCAGATGCTGCTGCACGACCTTTAATCCTCAGGTGTATAAATGAGATAAATGTAGATCGCTCTGGTGAGGAAGAGGATAATGGCAACTAATAGACATCAAATAAGCTTCAGCTTTGAGCTCATTACTGCTGAACACCAACAAAACTAAACAGCAGAAGACAGTGAGGAAGGAGAAGAAGTCTTCACCACTACCCTGGGGTTTGATTAGAACTTTATAAACACCAACAGGTCAAATCCACACATGCTGCGAGTTTAACTGTACAGAGGTGTGCAGTATATTCGTCAGTTCTTTATTAAACCTAAATGTCACACTTTTTCTCCTGAGCAGAAGCTGGAGGTGAAGCTAGATGATCTCCGGAGCGCTCTGAGGTCCATGAACGCTGATGGGAGTTTGCAGAAGTCGGGGAAGCTGGAGGACACGTACTGGAGCGTCATGAAGCTGTTTGGCCTTCAGTTAGTCCCAAATTCTACTAAACACACTCACAGATCAGGGATCAGGGCTGGAACGTCAGGAGCAAGTCCTCACTCACACTTACACCAGACTTGGAAATGAAATCTGGTTTAATTTTACAGCCAGTATTGATTTATTAGGTGTTGAGGATTTTATTAGATTTACATATTTACCTTAATATTACTAACAACATGATAACAATAATGAAGGCCCTGATCTGGGGACCTGGTTATAGCATCTGAGCTCACATCCTTCATTTTAAACCTTCTTTTTATTTATATTGTGGGTGAAGATGCAGAGTGTGTTAGTCTGTTCTTGTTTGTGTGTGATGATGTACCTCTATTTCTTACAGCTCACTCTATAACCCTTCAGCATGATAGTAGTTCATTAATGATAAAGCAGCAGGATCCATGTTCTGTATATAAACAGTGCTGTTGATGTAACAGTGTTTTACACACACACAGTACAGCAGGCCTAAATCAGAGCTTGTCAGTAAGTAAATAAACACATGGTTCAGACTGTGTTTTAATTTTCACACTTCTGTTGTCAGGAAGCCAAAGGTGGAGAAGGTGAAGAAAGTGACAGAGGAGGAAAAGACAGAGGAAGAGGAGCCGAAGAAAAAGAAGAAAGGATTCCTTCCTGAGAGCAAGAAACGCAAAAACCGCAAGAAGCCTGTGATACTGGAGGGTAAAGACACTACAGACACACCAGGAGGAGGAGAGGGGAAGAAGAAGAGAAAGAATAATAAAAAAAAGAGAAGTGAGTCAGAAACACAGAATCAACCTCCTGCTAAAAAAATGAAAGCTCAGCAGCCTCCGAGTAACAAGGAGAAGAAACAGAAGAAGAAGAAAAAGAAGACAAGTGGAGAGAAGAACGGCACTGAGTGAACTGATAAGAGGATTAAAGGAGAATCAGAGTTCAGGTTTCTCCTCCACACCACAGTGATGATGATGATGAGTGACTTCATCAGACCCTGAACTCCTGAGGGACGTTATTCATAAACTCCTGCTTATTTTTGTAAAAGTATAATAATGATGTCATTAAAGACTTTTTATTCAGAGTTGTCTTTAACCCTTTTTTAAATCATACAGATAAATATCAGTCATGTGTGAGGTCTTGTGCTGAACTCAGGCTTGAGGATAAACTTCATAAACACTTTCCTCACTGGAGTTCAGTCAGTTTTCACACTGCAGAGCTTCAGTGTGATGATGTTCTCACAGAGAATAAACATGACCTACGGAATCTTTTTAACTGAGATTGTCAAGATGTCATAGTACATGTAATGTGCAGCTCATGATAAATTTATAATGTTGAATTATTTATTTAAAACACATGAAGAGCCCCAGATACAGAAACTGAACCTTTATCAAGAAAAAGGGCAAAAAATCTAATCAAATAAGGCATTTCACACACCAGTAGAACAGCACACTCGCTGTTGTGTGTGTATTTGTGTGTGTGCGCGCGCCCAAGTCTGAGTGTGTATCAGATGGAAAGAGGTGCTGTGTGTGTGTGTGTGTGTGTGTGTGTGTGTGTGTGTGTAGGAATCCCAGCTGATTTACTGAACTGTGACTGTAAGCCACGCCCATACACACGCGCACACATATATACACGCGCACACACAGCTCACACTTGTTTGAGGTTTATCTCATCCGGACTTAGCATTGATTTAGTTTCTTGAATGTAATGATGATTGGACCCATTTTATTTAGTAAGTACAATCTTAAACACCTCTCTCTCTCTCTCTCTCTCTCTCTCTCTCTCTGTGTGTGTGTGTGTGTTTTAGTCTACTCCGCTGTTAAATAGAGATATTTAGAAACCAATGCTGTTTGCGTAGTTGAGATTTGTATGTAAATATCACCGCATATGTTCTGTTAAATCAATACTGAAACACACACACACACACGGGGCTTTACTACCTCTTGCATCATTTGAACAAAACTCTGATAACGTTTTCTATTTAATTTTTTTTCTATTGTTTACCATGAACTATCAGGGGGTTTTCAACCAAACCAAACGGACTAAAATGTATATATTTTTATATATTTTTTAATTTATACACTGCACAAGGAGCTCTAGTTTCCGGCCACACACACACACGCGCACGCTTC